>NC_046156.1:93035696-93335696 GCF_011064425.1 Rattus rattus
TTTTTTTTTTTTTTTTTTTTTTTCGGAGCTGGGGACCAACCCAGGGCCTTCGCTTGCTAGGCAAGCGCTCTACCACTGAGCTAAATCCCCAACCCCAAAACAATCCATTCCTATCTCCTTATACAAAGCTTAAATCCAAGTGGATCAAGGACCTCCACATAAAACCAGATACATTCAAATTAAAAGAAGAAAAAGTGGGTAAGAACATCAAACAAGTGGGCACAGGGGAAAATTTCCTGAACACAACACCAGTGGCTTATGCTCTAAGATCAACAGTAGAAAAACGGGACCTCAAATTACAAAGCTTCTGTAAGGCAAAGGACATTGTCATTGGGACAAAACAATAACCAACAAATTGGAGAAAGATCTTTACTAATCTTGCATCTGATAGAGGGATAATATCTAATATATATGAAGAACTCCAGAGAATCAAATAACCCTATTAAAAACTGGGGTACAAAGCTAAACAAACAACTCACAGCTGAGGAATAGCAAATGGCTGAGATGCACTTAAAGAAAAGTTCAGCATCCTCAGTAGTCAGGGAAATGCAAATCAAAACAACCCTGAGATTCCACCTCACACCAGTCAGAATGGCTAAGAGCAAAACCTCAGGTGACAGCAGATGCTGGCGAGGATGTGGAGAAAGACTATCACTTTGATACTACCTCTTTTTAGGCTCTGCCAGCACCTGAGTAATACAGATACAGATGATCAAAGCCAGTCATTGGACTGAGCTCAGAGACCCCAACAGAAGAGTTAGGTGATAGAATGAAGACTCTGAATGGGTTTGCAACCTCCTAGGAAGAATATCAATATCAACATACTGAATCCCCCAGGGCTCCCAGGGACTAAACCACCAACCAAAGAGTATATACATGGAGGGATCCAAGGCTCCAACTACACATGCAGCAGAGGATTGCCTTATTTGGCATCAAGTGAGGGGAGCCCCTTGATCCTGTGGAGGCTTGATTTCCCAGTGTAGGAGGATGGTAGGGAGGTGAGGCAGGAGTGGGTGAGTTGGTGGAGGTGTACACTCATAAAGCAAAGGTTAGGGGGGATGGGGAGCTTGTGGAGGGGAAACTGGGAAAGGGAACAACATTTGAAATGTAAATAAAATAACCAATAATAATAATAAAAACATACTACCTTTTCTTGTCATACAGACTTTGACTTCTGGGCTCTTAACATAATTAAAGTCTAATTTGCCTCTCTATGATGTTTTATTTTGTCTGAGTTGGATTTGGTGTAGTACACTGTGGTGCACTGGGAGGCCCTTTAGCTTTCTTTCTATCATGTCTTCCTTCAGAGGCCCCAAGCCCAAGCTTTCTATTTCTCTCATCAGTGTCATTCAAAAGCATGTAACTAACCACCAATGGTAGGCTAACCACTGCTAATTAGTCCTCTACCTCAGAAAGCTACTTAATGTCCTCATGGCTGTCATCTGCTGCTGACCTTCTACAACTAATGCCTCCTTTGCAGTGAATACATGCATATAGGAAGATGGACCATAAAGCACATGAAACACACTAATCATAGTAGCACGTACTTTAGCTGCTTGACATTTACTTCTTCCTCTACCCCCATCAAAAGTCATTGCTAGAGAAGGCAGACCTAAGGTACTCTAATTTCCATTGCCTAGTAATATGTTAGACATGCTAAGCATTTTCAAGTTACCTTGATATTAATCAGTATTTCTAGGGAGCATCACCAATAAACGTTAACATTCTCTTCTTCCACATTCTGCCTCTCCTCCTTTCTTCTATTCAATATTTGCATTTTTCTTCTTCCCTTTTTCTATGCTACTTTTTCTCCACCTTGTACTTTCTTTCTTGACAAAGTAGAGTGTGGCATAAACTTAGAGGAACTTTTATGTATCTCCTCTGTGCCTAGCATGGTGCAAGCCACTTTCTTCATTTTAGATACCTGTGTATCAGTGTATCCCTCAGATCATTCTCCTGGTTGTATGCACAAAACATTAGCCTTGTCTGGTTATCAACATTTCTTAATTCCTTTGGAGGTGATATGTGTACTCATTTCTACTGTGTATATTCTTAAGGGTAAACCTGCTGAATCATAAAGTAGATGTATTTGAAATATTCAATTCTCACTCTGTCTCTATAGAAAGGCATTTGTTGAGAGCTGCCAGTTCAAAGTTTTGATAGGCAAACAGCTTCCGTGGTTAACCTTGCAGAAATTTCTCCCCAGGTCTCACTGCTGAGCTGGCCTTGTGAGTCCATTTTTGCTACAGTTAAGAGATATTGTGGCCACCGGTCCTGGATACCTGGTGCTTGGTTGAGAAGGATCACCTCTTCTGCTCTGTGCGTGCCAAGCTGAGAGGCCAGCTCTTCTATGGAAAACTTTTAACCAACCTTTTTTCTGTAACCTCACTCATAATCTCAGGACTAGTATCTACAACCTAGGCTTTCAACTTGTGGGTTGCAGCCCTTTTGAGGTTAAAGAACCCTTTTATAAGGCGTGGCTAAGACCATCCAAATAGACATTTACATTACAATCCATAACAGTATCAAAATTATAGTTATGAAGGAGCAATGGAAATAATTTTATGGTAGGGTTCATCACAATGTAAGGAACTGTATTTAAGGGCCACAGCAATAAGAAGGTTGAGAACTATTGATAAGAGGTCAAACTCCTGAGACTTGCTGTAAGGAAGTGTTATTTGTACATCACAAGGAGATGCTGCTGAGTCACCCTCAAGATTTCTTTGTTTCATCATCGATTGATTATGTATCCTCTTGCTATCTCACAAAAATTTGCCATAATCTTTAATTTTTTATCTTTCTTTCAACTAGGAACTCTATTTCTTTCTTCCTTTGTATCTAGAGTAGAGATGCCATGAATACAACTCACATTCCAAAGAAGAAATCTCCTTTTACTTGCCACTCATCTAAATTGTCCTCAAATATATCTAGCTTTTTTTTCAACTCTGTAGGGAGTCTGCCTATATTTTAAGCCAACACATAACCTCAGCCTCTAATCTCTCAGGTTACTGTTTCCATTTATAACTTCTCTATACTGTCAGGAATTTTGACTTATGTGATAAATTAGAAGGACAAACGTGTCTATTACAAGTATAATTCTTTCAATTGTAACTATATTTTCTGTGGGTTCTTGTTCCACTCATATACCTCTTTTATCATATTCTCAGAATAGGGGGACAGTTAAATTAGTGCCCATGGTTATTCGAATGAGAATGTGCCCATAAGTTATAAACTTCATTGGTTCCCAGTTAGTGAACTAAATAAAGAATTAAGAGGTGTGCCCTTGTTGGAGGTCCTGTGTCACTGAGCATGGGTTTTGAGGTTTCAAAAGCCCATGCTAGCCTTAGTCTTTCTCTCTTCCTTCAATTTGTGGATAAGAGATAAGGTCTCAACCAGTGCTCCAGCACCATTCCTACCTGCCTGCACCATACTCATCACCATGATGATAATGAACTCATGCTCTTAAATGTTAAGCAAACCCCCAATTAAATGTTTTCATTTTTTTTAAGGAGTTGTCCTCAAGTCTCCATTGGTAGGAAAACCTTCACTTTCCTAGAGTTTCTTGAAGGCACTGCTGGCCTTTTGCCACAACTGCTTTCAGCTACAATTCGTATGACTCATTGTCAGCCTTCTCTGGTTGTAATGAGTCCAGGGAGCTCTTGCGACATGTAATGCCCTGTCCTCAACAATGACTGGTCTGCTGGCAATTATTCCACCAGCCTAACCTCTCCCTTGAGGGCTCTGGATCCACTACAACCTATCAGATTTGCATACTTTTCATCTTTGTGGTGTTTCTTTTGTTAGTCATCTAGTCACAACTGGCACAGCTACATTTTGTCCTCTTGACTACAGAATAGATATCAGGGACAGGGCTTGCAGTAAACAAATCACAATTCAGAAAGGCCTGCAAGCTGTGATTATGTATGCTCTGATGCATTAAAATTTGGCTGAGTGTGTATAGAATCTTTCAAAATAGAGAAAGATTCATCCTTAGTACTGTATCAAATCATTTATTTCTCTGTGTGTTATATTATGTAAACACAAACACATATATACATTCATGTTCACTTATATGTCTGAGTAGCATTATAATATTTTTATTAAAAATATATGTTATGATTAGCTTCAATATTTCTGTCTCAGTTGGATATTTTGATTTTTCTCTCAAAAAATACTGAGATCCTCTCTGTGCACAAATACTTGTAAAAATATACCTCTAGACTACATATTTTGTCTTTTCGAAAGTTAGCTATCTCAAAATTTAAAACAATGTTCATCACATCTATATTCCTCATTCCCTGATTCATTGAGAAAAGATTTTCGCCTTTCGCCAATTCACTTAATCATCGCCCCTGTAGACAACACTCTGGTCTCAGAGCTCCTTGCTGTCTTAATGTTGACTTTTTTCCCCAAGAGCATTTGGCCCTCTTGTCATTCTCACTTGTGCATATACTTCCTTTCGCTCACTTTTCCTTACATTTTTTGTATCCTAGTTTTTCTACTTTCCATAATTTTAGAAGTTTCACCATCCTTACATTTCACTAATTTTTTCCAGACCCTGTATTTCCCCTCTTAAAAGGACTTCATTGGATGTGTCTCCTTTATTCTTTGGTCAGCTGCAGTTCAGGATTCTCTGCAGTTTATATCAGTGTATGAACACCACCACTAACTGTTGCCATCTCTCTTATGAACTTCACTTTGGGATTATCTCACTAATGGATTTTTGTGGTGCATATGTCACATGACAACATTTATTCTAGGCCCGTGATAGATTCTCTTTTGCTATTGAATTTAGGTGTATCTTTCTAACTTCTTTGAATGCCTGATTCTCAGAAATTCAAGATTATTATATTATTTTATACTTTTTTGCCTTAAATCAGTTGTCAAGACCCTATAGACTTTAGATTTCTAAAATATTTTGTGGTGCTATATGTAGAGCCCAGTGCCTTTTACGTGCTAGGGTACAGCTCTCCCTCAGTCCTGATTTTATTTCCCTTATGTGTCTGCAGTTATGTCCCCTCTTTTCTTCCTTACTGAATGAACTTCCATAGTTAATGTCACTGACTTCACTTCAAAAAAAATTGTTATCTTATGTCATCTGATGACCCTATTGGCCTTCAATTGATATTTTCAATCCACTTGTCATACAGCTAGCCCAAGACATGGTTCTGGAATCTTAAACTGGAATTCTTCTGGAGAAATCAAGTCTTGAAGACATCATTGGCCTTTCTGTAATTTGTAGCATAATGAGATCTGGAAAAAATCATTTCTCAAAATGACAGGTAGTCCTGGGTGATGGTTACTTTCTAGAATATCCCATCATGTATGTGTGTGTGTGTGTGTGTGTGTGTGTGTGTGTGTGTGTGTGTTAGACTTATATAAAGTAAAGCATTGTACACATGCCATTATTCTCCCCTTTGACTATAGCAGCAGAGGGAATTTTGCCATCATGAGAAGCAAACAAATGCAAAGGGCACTGCTTCCTGGTCTGCAGGATGCTATCATCTTATCTCTGTCTTAGAGATATGCCAGCCTTTGGCCTATTTCTTAGCATTGAGAGCTTTGCTTTCCCCATAGGCCAAGCCATCATAGAGCATTTTCCTTGCAAGGTTATGTAAAGCACAGCATCTGGGAGCAGCTAAGTGTTTAATTAATTGTAAGTGTTGCCATCATTGTTTTTATTAATGAGAAGAACTGGCCGTGCTTCCAGTGCTGTTTTTGACTTATTTCATTTAGTACTACAGTGACCTCAGAAGGACAAGTGGTGCTGTCTATATTTTACAGGTGGAGAATTGGAAATAGAATGATTGCCAATATCCCCAGTGTCACAGAGTTCAACTCCGGATATGAGAGCAGGCAGAACCTTAAACAGTTAGCCTGATGTAGGGGAAAATATATAGGGATAATTTGGGTTCACATTAGTGGTGAAGGGCTTTGACATGGCAGGATCATCAGGGTTTACTTGTGATCAAAAGCAGGAATATTCCTGGTGACCAGGATGGATGGGAATTGGTATCAATAGACGAAACCTGTGAAGAGAAGCAACAGGAATAAAGGGGTGGGGCTTAGATGAAAGACAACAGACTAGTAGGGGCAATGGAAGTGAGCTTGGAGAAGGGTTTACTGCTTTGAACTTTTGAGAATATCATAAGGCTTTGAGTACAGTGAGTGGAAGGATCTACTGGTTATCTAAATTACTAAATACACTAAAATGGTGCGTCATGGATCACATGAAGGCAAACTAACCACTTAGTCCTTTATGATAACTGAACATATCTTCCCCCTGAGGACATGTAACAGAAAATCAGGCAGGCAGTTTGCTGGGTGCAGTCTGTAACAAAGGCATGCACATCATTGTCATACACTTAACAGGTTGACTTCTTTATGAGGAAGAGACTGCAGGGACAGAAACTGGGAGGAAGGAGCCAGCACTACAAATGGATTAACGCTACCTAAAAGCCATGCACATTTTAGTGTCCCCAGCTTTGCCTATATACACTGACTACTGCTCTGTCAGTAGAACTTTCAGCTCGTGGATACTTTACAACTCTGAACTTCATCAGTGAACCTGGTCAAATGGTCTTTCCCCTCTTTCATACCTTTTGGGTTACATTTTTGGCAATATAAACCATCAGCCCATATACCTTCTACTGCCTTTGAGAGGAATAAAGAAGGAAGTGTGTGCATTCATCTTTACTTCCAGATGAAGGAAAAGATCAGCTCTTCTAAAAATTCCTTGTTGCTCTTTTTGATCTAATTCAAGCTGAATTGCATAGAAAAGGAGCCCTGTGTTTCCCCGTTGCCCTGCAGTTACCCTTTTTTGGACTATTTGTGGGCTGCAGATGCAGAGCCCAACATCCTTGCATCTGGACCAAAGGGACTGTGGTAATAAGTAAATACAATGATCTGAAAAGAAGTTGCACAGGAAGTGGAGGCAAAAAGTCACAGGAACACACATTTCGAGATACTGCTGATCTTAGCCCACCAGTTGTCTTGATTAATGTGTGCTATTAATATCACACAGGATTAGTTTCTCTTAGTCCTCTTTCATTTGTTGATTTCACTCACGTGGCAATTCTTTCTACCAAAATCTATGCTTAAAAAAAAGACTGCTTTTGCTGCATTTTACACTAACAAATACTTGTAGACTTGGTATTTTAAACAGTGGAGAGTACAGCAATTCCCCTGTAGAATGGAAGCCGACTTTCCAGAATGTGTCCTATTTAAGCATCAGATTAATTATTTAGATCAGCATAAAAATAGGAACTATAGTTATTGGAGTAGTAGTTTTTCTTTTTCTGAAATAACTATTGTCTCTGACAAAAGAATTTAAGGAGTTAGTTATATCTTATACCTCCAGCTGTAAGGAAATTTGGAAATAATTTTATTGTGCTGACAGTGTTTAATTTCATTCTTTAATATTAATTTATACCTAGAATGACGAAAAGCAAAAGTCATTATTTAACCAAGAAACTAAGCTCTTACTAGAGTAGAAAATGCATTTGACAAATTGTTACAGGATTAATAACTATATAGATGGTTTCTTTTCTCCAAAACAGCTCTGCCTTCTCTCGCTAAAATCACTAGAAATGGCTTTCCCACATAGAAGTAAATTTTTACATAAAATACATCTAGCATAAGTTTTAGATAGTAGTTTATATTTAGAAAATCATAATAGGTGACATAACAGATGAACAGATTTTCATTTTCTCACTGATGAGTGGTATATGCTTTATGATTTTTTCAAAGTGCACAAAATCCCAAAGAGAAGCATATACACCAGTGCTGGTAAACAGAGGTGGGTAGGTACCTTTGGGTGATTCACCACTGATGCCTCAGAGATCTCACTACCTGCTTCCTGTGGAGATCTGATGAATCTCAGTCAAATTGTGGCAGCTCTTCTCCTATTCTAATCTAAAGATCCTAGATGAGACTTCAGCTTGGTTCCTTCCTAATTCTTTCCTGGGACTTCTCTTTTCTCTGACAATGCTTGTCAGAGAATCATGGTTTTGTGGTTTTTGTCCAAGGTGGTATAAATTCAAAAGGTGTGTGTGCATGGGAGAGGGCCTGGAGTTTTTTTTTTATTGTGGATTATTAATAGAAAAGAGATATAGGGCAACAGATATCAATTTTTCTGTCTCTAGTTTTGTCTCCTCCCAGTCTGTCTTTCTGTCTCTGTCTATGGTTCTGTCTCTGTTTCCCTGTCTATGTCCATCCATCCTGCCCATTCTCCTCTATACTTTGCAGTCACTGAGATGAGAATAATAAATAGTCAAGTTTCAGGGTACTTAACAAAACAACTCTTCATGAAATTTCTAAAGAAGAGCTCTGACCTTATTTGACACTTGGTATGCAAACCTTAAATGTGATAATCAGCCAAATTTCTAGTTAAAGGAATTTATCTACCCTGGTTTTTGGAGGAGAGATTTCATCCTGGATTTAAAAAAGAAGAGGATTTGTTAAGAACAGTTTAATCCACACTGTGTAAGAAGAATTATGCACTGTCCGATGATGTTGGCAAAACTTTAGACTGTCAAGAAGTTAATAAGAAGTTATAATTTAGTGGGACTTTGAAATTGGCCATGTTGTTCCCTGACATTTAGGAAATGATTCTGGCACCTTCTACACACAGGAAATAGAAACTATTTTGATTTCCTATGAGCCACGAAACTGATTTATGGTAAATCTTCCCCCCTTCTACTATACTTGAGATAGCTCTTCTTTCAAGACCAGGGCAAAATTGTCCTGGTAAATATTTAACAAATATTCTTAAAAGAGAAAAATAATATTGATTCGTGGCATTTGCTGATTCCAGTGGTGTCAATACTTCAGCAAGGTAGAATTGATTAGGTAGAAGTAACTCCAAGTGGATTAATGAACAAGCCTTACAGAGCAGGGGATGGTGAGGATCTCCTCTCTCCTCACCTCTCCTCCTCTTCCTTTTCCCTCTCTCCTCATCTCTGCAACTCTCCCTTCTGTCTTTTCCCATCCCCTCTCATCTTCTCTGTTCTCCTTTCTACAAATGAGTATTGCCATTTTGTTCAGCCTGGTTTTGACTATCTATGTTCAATGGATCATATCAATTCAAGCTCTCAGGAATTCCTATTTTTCTGTATCTCGCTCCCTCTAACTGATAAGATGATAATAAATCAAAGCATTCCTATCAATTACAATGATAATTTTTTTCAATCCAAGCACAAGCACCGGCCTTTGAGGTAGAGGTCATAACTCTTAACTCATCTCCATTTTTAAGCTAAGAACATTAAGGCATTTCTCCTGTGGCTATTACACTGATTGCTTTTTAAAGATTTTTATTTATGTGGCTGTATGTAGGTATATGAACATGGGCTCAGGTACGATGGTTAGAATTAGTGTCAGAGTCCCTGGAGCTGGACTTGAGGCAACTGTGTGCCACCTGCCATAGGAACTTCCTCTGAAAGAACCACATTCGCCTATAACAAATGAGCCATCTTTTTAGCCTCTTGCTACAGTTACTTCCGTATTGCTAAATTTTATTTTATTTCTCTCTTCCTACCTAGTAGTTGATGCAATATCATTTGATATCAGAGGCCATTATGTAGGTAGCTATAGTAAGTAGCAATAACATTGTGGTCTATGTTGATTCTGGAAACTGTCCATTGCAGATTTGTATGTAAGACTCTCTTAGGATTATGCTTTAAGGCAGAGCAAGTGGGGCCAGGGAAAAGGAGAACCTGGTGGAATTGTGATGCTTATCTTGTTGAAGCTCTGGCACTGAGACAGTTCACCCACACTGTTCTAAACTGTGGTTAGAGTACAGCTCCTTTCCCCACTCTTAAGCAGTCATTGTTATAGCAGGCAAGAAGCCCCCTGCAAGCGGGTTCCATTTGGTGCTTTCTAGAGAGCAGCTATGCATCTTTAGCATCTGAACAATCCATCAGCTGGGACACTGAATGTCTCATATGTAAAGACGACCTAAGTAGATACATTGTGCTGCTTTGACATATTTATTACATAAAGGAATTCACAGTATTCCGAGTGGTTTGTTTTCTTGGAAAACATTACAAGATTGATGTTATAAGGATAAATTATATCTTCAGCCCCAAGATCACAACTTATTTCGTTATTTATTTCTTCTTAATATTTATTTTTATATTTTTAATTCTTTTTTATTTTTTATTAATCATTCCATTCATTTACATTTCAAATGATATCCCACTTCCTGGTTACCTCTGCATAAATCTCCCATCCCACATCTGCTCTCTCCTCCCTCGCCTTTCCCTCTATGAGGGTGCTTCCCCACACACCCACCCTCTTATGCCCCATTGCTCCAGCATCCCCCTATGCTGGGGCATCAAACCTCCACAGAACCAAGGGATTCCCCTCCCATTTTGTCAGACAAGGCCATCCTCTGTTACATATGTATCTGGAGCCATGGCTTCCTCCCTGTACACTCCTTGGTTGGTGGTCTAGTTTCTGGGAGTACTGAGTGTTAATAACCCTTTCCCCATCAGATTCATCATACCCTTCTCAAGCTGTGTTTCCTGGGCTTTTACTTTGGCCATTCAAAGTGGTCAAGAGATCGATGACATCCCAAATGGATCATCTGAGCAAAAAATTACTCTTTATTTACACAATGTGATAATGTCATACTTTCCAATGACCAAGGTCAATGAATCTTATCACATGATAGCCATTTTTCTTACCTGTTAGTCCTTTGGTAATAACCATAACAATGTTGAGTGAAAATCTTACTGAGTTGTCTCATGAATGGGTTTGTTTATTTTTAATTAGAATCTAAAATGTCCTTCTCCAGGTGGATAATGGGGAGGGATAATAAGTAACAGAATTTTTATTCTCATCCCTGAGCTACTAGTTCTATATGTTTTCTACCTGGTAAGGACAAATAATCATATAATATTCATTGAAGTAAGATCAACAGTCCATCTTGGTAGATGGTTTTCTATTCTTATAGAGTTTCACCTCTGTTTGATGCCTTAGCTGTGCTTTGAAAAGATTTCTCAATGATGATCCATCTGTCTTATAAAGATTAAAACTAATTCTAATTGCAGGAAGGTTTAGGATCTGTGAATATAATAGCCAATGTCATATCTTTCTATAAATGGTTCTTTGGTGGTGATGATTATGATATTTACTATAAATTCTAGAGAGTAGTATGGGCTAATGCCTAGCAACAAAACGAATAAGCAAAGAAACAAGTAAACAAGCATTCATGCCCAACATGTGTGCTAAGTCTAAATAAGATAATTTAATTTTCTTTTGGAAATAGTCTGTTCTAACTTGCAATCACATTGCCTAAGGGTGATGCTATATTGAGGGCTTAGCATTGATTTATGCTGCTATCTGATTGATATTTTACTGTGGGAAAAGCTAGATTGTTCTTGGTGTATCGAATTTCATCCTATTGGATCCTCATAGTCTTTATCCCTGATCCCATGGGTACTTCATCCATAAGCCATTAGCAAAACTGAAAGACAACTGATGCAAGCTGGCTGACATCAATTATCTGCAGTATTCTGTCTTCCTGTCTTGTTAGGACTTCACCCTTGAACTTTGATAGATATCAGTATGTGATAAAGAAAGTTCACAGGGAACAGTCTTGCAGTCTCTTTTAGATTTTGTAGAAGGAAAGGCATGTAGTCAAATAAAACCAAAATATGATTTCTAGAGAATCAGTTCCAGAACCATAATGCAAAGCAAGGGTAGATATGTGACTAGTAGCTAAGAGATACATCTCAAAATAACTATGACAGATGAGGGAAGCCACTCTCTGTTCTTCAGTTCATGGTGGTAGTACTTCTCTCTGACCATATTCACTGTGATAGTGTTTTATGATTATGATGTTGGTCTAGATTTGAGTCTGTTCTGAAGGTTTTCCTCATGGTTTGACAACTCCAGAATCTTTTACCTAACATGTTAATGAATTTATGCAGAGTTTGTGACAACTGCCTCGTGTGTATTCACATAGTGGATCAATGGCTATGAATTATATATAGAATGGGGCTATACTTACTGATCATCAGATTTCTTGTTTTATTTTCTTTCTGGAAAATCAAGCTATTTTTCTGAAGTTCCTGGACATTGGTATCAATTTAAACTCTTCCCGGCATTTACAAATTACCTGGCTATTATTTTTCCTATGTGAGTCTACCGTGGTCTTGGGTTCTTGGTGAAATCTGGAGGTGATTCTTGCCTTATGGATTTTATATAAATTTAAAGAATTCTTCTTCATGAAAACTCAACAAGATTTTGGTTAGTTAAGATGATGTTTGAAGGTAGAACCTGAGTAAGTTATCATTGCCTTTTATGGGTCATCTACCCCATCACTCCATTATAATACTTGCTTCTTTTGGCTATAATGGCATATTTCATACATTTCAGAGATAAGCTTCCCTCTGGAATACCACATTCTATCATTTGCAAATCAGGACCGTAAGACTTTGTTACTCGTTCTAATAACTCTACCAGCTCGAAGTAACTGGATCTTATAATTTTGGGGTCCTTTGATCCTCAGTTTTGATAAGTATCTGCTACCTTTAAGTCTAGAATCAGTGGAGCAGATAGTCACCTGTGAACTTCTGAATTATTTCTGAACAATCTCCTTATGCTGTTTTTTAATTATTATTACTTTGATAAAGTATAATCTGGTCCGTGGCCATACTTGATGATCTCATGAATTAAATAGCGTTTGCTACGGCATGGAGACATCTCTGAACCTTTTGCACTTTTCTTGTATGGGCTTTGGTATTATTAGCATCACTACTTCATTGCTTCGATACTACCTGGGGTATCTACTAGAATGTTACGTTTTTCATCACCTTATTCAAGGTTCTGTTCTATTCTCTAAATTCCGCCTTGATTAAGCAATTTCCGGATCTTATACATATCCTTCCAACTCTTTCTAGTTCCTGCTGCTTAGTCCTGGAGCTTCCTAGATGTAGAAAACTGTTCATATTTTACAATGTGTTTCTCAAGGATATGCTTTGAGTTAGTCCTAGCTATTGTACTTGGAGGCCAGGAAGGGAGGTAGGGCTAAATCATCACAGGCAGCATATATGTGTTTTATGATGGGGAGTTTTATGTACTAACCTAACAAGGCTATATTCACATTACATGAACAAACACTCCTCAATCTTGGGTGTGAGTGTACTTTATAGTTGTGATGAAAGTAAAAATACCTCACATGAGAAACATGAAATATCTACAGAGTGAGTGAGCCTGGTTTAATGGGTAGAGGGAGCATAATAGCACCACAAGTTCCATGTGCTAACTGATGCCACATGTGGAACACTGAAGAACATACCTGAATTCATGATTTCCAGAAAAAAAAATCTAACTCCTGGACTATAGCATCATGTTATCCATGGACTATAGCATCCATGTTCCAGTGTGCCCTGTATGACAGCCTGTTCTGTGGCTTTTGTTCTTGCCTAGGGAATCTTTACAGTTGGTTGTGTGAGTCTCTTACAATAAATCTATTTTGGTTTGCTTCTGACTACTCTTGCATTTTTGGTAGGTTATTGTATCTTTCAAGACAGCAGCCTGCATCCTTCATGGAAAGAGACCTTACAACTCTTAAAAATTCTGCAGCCACAGAGAGTTTGAGGATAGTAGAGAGACATTATTTCCCAGTGCATATACCCAGATGCTCTCATTTAAGCTTTATAATCATGTTTTTTTTTAATAAGCCTCATTTTGGTACAGAAGACTTAAGATTAGAGAATCCAACATTCTTTGCAATCTCTCCATTGTTAAATTAAGTTTTAGGCCTGATATTTATCTCATTTTTTTTTCTAACATGAGGGGTAGGAGCTTTGTTATATGCTATCATACTGTATTTTGTGTTCTAAGGATACTTTAACATTATCATACCCATGAATATACTTATTTGTAAATCTTACCTCCTTTCACTATTACATGCTGCTATGAATGACTACTGTCTATTCAATTTTGTAGCTTAGAAACATGGAGTTACTGATATGTTTTTTTCCTTAGTCACACTTATGTTAGAGACTTACGAGTCTTGTAGTTTTTGTTCAAATATTTCTTGAATGTTTCCACTTTCTTGCATCTCTACTACCACAAGTATTAAGGTTTAATGCCAAAATATCCGCGTTAGGTTTCTGTTTTAACTCTTGGGATGATTTTTACTGCACCACTCTAACTTTACGATCACCAGAATATTCCTCAGAACATTCCTTTCTGTTTGTTACTCTTTAATACTTGAAACTCTGCTATAACATCTCAAGACTCTCAATACTATCTAAAAGTTATAATTTGCCCAATCCTGTTTCACCCAACTATATAGTGTGCATCACGCCTATGGCAGCAACTAACTTTCAATTGATTGAAAGTCACATTCAGCCTTTGCACATGCTATTTCTTCTCCCTGAAATATTTTTCACACATGTATCTTGTTCAGTCATTAGTTATATTTTATATATCAGCACTTTATGGAAGTGTTCTCCTTGAGAAAATTAATGCAAGAGGGTTAGAAGTCATTAATGCATGCTTAATCTCTTCCTATTTCAAGTTGACTGAAAATGGATTGCTCATTTGTAAAGGCTACACAACTGAGCATCTCCAGACAGCTGTAGAAAAGGTCATTAATAAACTTTATTGGGGTTGGGGATTTAGCTCAGTGGTAGAGCGCTTGCCTAGGAAGCGAAAGGCCCTGGGTTCAGTCCCCAGCTCCGAAAAAAAAAAAAAAAAAAAAAAAAGAACCAATAAACTTTATTAAAATCATGTAGTTTAAAGCTCACCTCAATGCTCACACCAAATACTGAGTTTTAGTAATATTTATGTCATATGAGTGAAGCCCCTGATTTCTATATAGCTAAATATCCTATTAATTCTTTTATAAAACAGGGGAATAGCGGGGGAAATAAAATCTTGCTTTTATGAATCTTCCTTTTGTTCATGTTGAGCCCTGGTTAATAATCATTTGTGCTTTTATATTTTATACTTGATAAAAATCACACCACTTCCTCTGCCTGGGAATCTTCCATTTCTCAGCCCTGATTTGGACCACTGTCTCTGCACATATCCTGGCTTCCCAGATACTCTCAATCTTTATTTTTTTCATGCAACCTTGCTTTATTCCATGTATCACACTAATCCTCACTCAAGCGCTCTCACATGGTGTGATTTACCTTGTGATTGTGACTTACTCTCAATTGTACGTATTTTATCCTTCTTATGCCATGGACTTCTAAGGTGTTAACAATGTTTGGTTTTTAAGAAATATTCACTGTTTCTAGCAAAATGTTTTGCTCAAAGAGTGATGAAAAGATATTTGATGAATATATAATTCAGTGTAATGATTGGCAATTTTTAGAGAGTTGTGAGGATCCAAGGAACCAGGTGTCAAAATAATCTGGTAAGACAGTAGGTTAAACACCCAAGGGGCAGAGAACAAACAAAAACTCTCCAAGGAAAGGGGAACTAGAGTCTCAGTATTATTTGGTTAAATGATAAAATTATGAGTGATTAATGTGATGTTTCTTAAAGACCTCTGTGCTTGGGAGAACATTTGCTACCATCAAGTGCCTTTCATTTTTAGTTTAAAGTTAATAATGAAAAATAATGAACTCAATCTGGAGAGCTAGAATACATATTTAAAATAAGAAACAAAGTCGGGGAAAGAATCGTAGCCCATTGCACACGAGGACATGCAATTTTTCACTCAGAAAAAAAAATCAAGTTCCAAAGATAGATTGTCGAGAAAATGGCTTTAGCACAGCTCAATAATATGGTACCTTGAGAGTCACAAAGAGTCGTATGAATAAAACTGAAACACAGAAATTTTTTGTGGACTTTAGCATTTCACTAGCTCTCATCTGTGTTTTTATATAATGTGTTTAATAGTTTAGAGTTGACTGGATTCAATTTTTATTTGGTTTTGATATTATATAGACATGGTTTTCAAATCCACCAGAAGTAATACTAAATAATAAAGGCAGGAGCTCATCTATGTTTTTTTCTTTTTTTGAATATAGTACTCCTTTGGAGAAAAGTATTAAAATTTAGAAAACTCGAATTTTAGATGGCTAAAACAAAATCATTCAATATTGTAGTACTTATTATTCAGAGTCAAGAGAGATAAAGATCTCCATTTGACATCAAGGCATACCAATTTTCAATACCTCAGTTCACACTAATACATTTTATGCATGAGCTCATCTCTTCTTTTATATTATGTGCATTCCATGTTGCTTGTAAAAAAATTTTCAACACAAGACTCATTGTATCCCATCACTCTTACATTCTGAGATTCCAGCCACAAAACAGAAATGATCTCATACTTGATGAATCAAGTCTTAGATGTAGGATGAAAAGGACTGATCATGGTTAAGAGAATCAGGGACAAGAAGCATGATGGTCTTTTGAATTTTGTATAAGACACCCATCCACAAAAGAACTTCAATTTTGTAACATCACTCTTATAACACATAGACAGGCTTTCCTTTTCCGTACAGGCAGTCTTCATAGCATGTACTTTACTTTACCAAAGTAAAAACCCAAAAGCATTAAATATAAGACAAAGAGTTGCAGTAATTATTAGAAAAAATATTCTATATTGCAAAGTAATTTTCAGAAATAAGAAAGCCCTGATTTTAGCTTGGCATTCAGTATAGTTGAACAGAACACTATGAATCTGTTCAGTATAAAAATAGAATCAGACTTTTCTTGGTTCACTGCACATTATTTTTTATTTGGTGTTTTATATATTCCTATTACTAATATAAAAATTCTATTTGTCCATTCACTTCACAATAAACTAAAGAAGTATGTTTTTCTTTTCTTTTTTTTGTTTATTTTATAGGTTGAATAATTGAAACAAAATCAATATGAACATGTACTTGTGACTTCATGAGAAATAATTCCTAGAATATCTATCATATTTAAGTCTTACAGATGTGGTGGTATTTAACTTTCTTACATAACAATTGTTTATGATTAGGAGACAAAGATCTTGTGAGTAATTTTCTAATTGGGTAATTTTCTAGCTAGGACATGGTTGAGAATTAGATGCACATGGACAGCCCATTGTCTGGGCCTGAAAACTTTCATAGCTGACTGTGGGTATTTTTTTTTTTTATTATTATTAATGAATATTTCTTATATACATTTTAGTGTTATTCCCTTTCCTGGCTTCCGGCAAACATCCCCTCCCCTCCCTTCCTTATGGGTGTTCCCCTCCCCACCTCCCCCTATTGCCGCCCCCCCAACTGTCTAGTTCACTGGGGTTCAGTCTTAGCAGGACCCAGGGCTTCCTCTTCCACTGGTGCTCTTACTAGATATTCATTGCTACCTATGAGGTCAGAGTCCAGGGTCAGTCCATGTATAGTCTTTTAGGTAGTGGCTTAGTCCCTGGAAGCTCTGGTTGCTTGGCATTGTTGTACATATGGGGTCTCGAGCCCCTTCAAGCTCTTCCAGTTCTTTCTCTGATTCCTTCAACGGGGTCCTATTCTCAGTTCAGTGGTTTGCTGCTGACATTCTGGGCTCTGTATTTGCTGTATTCTGGCTGTGTTCTCAGGAGCCATCTACACTTCTGCACTTTTTGCTTCATCCATCTTATCTAATTGGGTGGCTGTATATGTATGGGCCACATGTGGGGCAGGCTCTGAATGGGTGTTCCTTCTGCCTCTGTTCTAAACTTTGCCTCTCTCTTCCCTGCCAAGGGTATTCTTGTTCCCCTTTTAAAGAAGGAGTGAAGCATTCACATTTTGATCATCCGTCTTGAGTTTCATTTGTTCTAGGCATCTAGGGTAATTCAGGCATTTGGGCTAATAGCCACTTATCAATGAGTGCATACCATGTATGTCTTTCTGTGATTGGGTTAGCTCACCCAGGATGATATTTTCCAGTTCTAACCATTTGCCTACGAATTTCATAAACTCGTTGTTTTTTATAGCTGAGTAATATTCCATTGTGTAGATGTACCACATTTTCTGTATCCATTCCTCTGTTGAAGGGCATCTGGGTTCTTTCCAGCTTCTGGCTATTATAAATAAGGCTGCGATGAACATAGTGGAGCACGTGTCTTTTTATATGTTGGGGCATCTTTTGGGTATATGCCCAAGAGAGGTATAGCTGGATCCTCAGGCAGTTCAATGTCCAATTTTCTGAGGAACCTCCAGACTGATTTCCAGAATGGTTGTACCAGTCTGCAACCCCACCAACAATGGAGGAGTGTTCCCTTTCTCCACATCCTCGCCAGCATTTGCTGTCACCTGAGTTTTTGATCTTAGCCATTCTCACTGGTGTGAGGTGAAATCTCAGGGTTGTTTTGATTTGCATTTCTGATGACTAAAGATGTTGAACATTTCTTTAGGTGTTTCAGCCATTCGGCATTCCTCAGCTGTGAATTTTGTTTAGCTCTGAACCCCATTTTTTAATAGGGTTATTTGTCTCCCTGCGGTCTAACTTTTGAGTTCTTTGTATATTTTGGATATAAGGCCTCTATCTGTTGTGGATTGGTAAAGATCTTTTCCCAATCTGTTGGTTGCCGCTTTTGTCCTAACCACAGTGTCCTTTGCCTTACAGAAGCTTTGCAGTTTTATGAGATCCCATTTGTTTCGATTCTTGATCTTAGAGCATGCCATTGGTGTTTTGTTCAGGAAATTTTTCCAGTGCCCATGTGTTCCAGATGCTTCCCCTATTTTTTTTCTTCTATTAGTTTGAGTGTGTCTGGTTTGATGTGGAGGTCCTTGATCCACTTGGACTTAAGCTTTTGTACAGGGTGATAAGCATGGATCGATCTGCATTCTTCTACATGTTGACCTCCAGTTGAACCAGCACCATTTGCTGAAAATGCTATCTTTTTCCATTGGATGGATTTGGCCCTTTGTCAAAAAAATCAAGTGACCATAGGTGTGGGGTTCATTTCTGGGTCTTCAATTCTGTTCCATTGGTCTATCTGTCTGTCTCTGTACCAATACCATGCAGTTTTTATCACTATTGCTCTGTAATACTGCTTGAGTTCAGGGATAGTGATTCCCCTGAAGTCCTTTTTTTATTGTTGAGGATAGTTTTTAGCTATCCTGGGTTTTTTTGTTATTCCAGATGAATTTGCAAATTGTTCTGTCTAACTCTTTGAAGAATTGGATTGGTATTTTGATGGGGATTGCATTGAATCTGTAGATCGCTTTTGGTAAATGGCCATTTTTACTATATTAATCCTGCCAATCCATGAGCATGGGAGATCTTTCCACCTTCTGAGGTCTTCTTCAATTTCTTTCTTCAGTGTCTTGAAGTTCTTATTGTACAGATCTTTTTACTTGCTTGGTTAAAGTCACACCGAGGTACTTTTATTTATTTGGGTCTATTATGAAGGGTGTCGCTTTCCTAATTTCTTTCTCCTCCGCTTTGTTTCTCTTTTGTGTAGAGGAAGGCTACTGATTTATTTGAGTTAATTTTATACCCAGCCACTTTGCTGAAGTTGTTTATCAGCTTTAGTAGTTCTCTGGTGGAACTTTTGGGATCACTTAAAATATACTATCATATCATCTGCAAATAGTGATATTTTGACTTCTTCTTTTCCATCTGTATCCCTTGACCTCCTTTTTGTTGTCTGATTGCTCTGGCTAGAACTTCAAGAACTATATTGAATAAGTAGGAGAGAGGGCAGCCTTGTCTAGTCCCTGATTTTAGTGGGATTGTTTCAAGTTTCTCTCCATTTAGTTTAATGTTAGCAACTGGTTTGCTGTATATGGCTTTTTACTATGTTTAGGTATGGGCCTTGAATTCCATTCTTTCCAGGACTTTTATCATGAAGGGGTGTTGAATTTTGTCAAATGCTTTCAGCATCTAATGAAATGATCATGTGGTTTTGTTCTTTCAGTTTGTTTATATAATGGATCACGTTGATGGTTTTCCAGATATTAAACCATCCCTGCATGCCTGGGATGAAGCCTACTTGATCATGGTGGATGATTGTTTTGATGTGCTCTTGGATTCGGTTTGCCAGAATTTTGTTGAGTATTTTTTGCGTCGATGTTCATAAGGGAAATTGGTCTGAAGTTCTCTTTCTTTGTTGGGTCTTTGTGTGGTTTAGGTATAAGAGTAATTGTGGCTTCATAGAAGGAATTCGGTAGTGCTCCATCTGTTTCAATTTTGTGGAATAGTTTGGATAATATTGGTATGAGGTCTTCTATGAAGGTCTGATAGAATTCTGCACTAAACCCGTCTGGACCTGGGCTCTTTTTGGTTGGGAGACCTTTAATGACTGCTTCTATTTCCTTAGGAGTTATGGGGTTGTTTAACTGGTTTATCTGTTCCTGATTTAACTTCGGTACCTGGTATCTGTCTAGGAAGTTATCCATTTCCTGCAGATTTTCAAGTTTTGTTGAATATAGGCTTTTATAGTAAGATCTGATGATTTTTTGAATTTCCTCTGAATCTGTAGTTATGTCTCCCTTTTCATTTCTGATTTTGTTAATTTGGACACACTCTCTGTGTCCTCTCGTTAGTCTGGCTAGGGTTTATCTATCTTGTTGATTTTCTCAAAGAACCAACTTTTGGTTCTGTTGATTCTTTCTATGGTCCTTTTTTTGTTTCTACTTGGTTGATTTCAGCCTGAGTTTGATTATTTCCTGCCTTCTACTCCTCCTGGGTGTATTTGCTTTTTTTTGTTCTAGAGCTTTTTAGGTGTGCTGTCAAGCTGCTGACATATGCTCTTTCCTGTTTCTTTTCTGCAGGCACTCAGCGCTATGAGTTTTCCTCTTAGCACAGCTTTCATCGTGTCCCATAAGTTTGGGTATGTTGTACCTTCATTTTCATTAAATTCTAAAAGTTTTAATTTTTTTTTTATTTCTTCCTTGACCAGGTTATCATTGAGTAGAGCATTGTTCAATTTCCATGATATGTGGGCATTCTTCCTTATTGTTATTGAAGACCAGCTTTAGCCCGTGGTGGTCCGATAGCACGCATGGGATTATTTCTATCTTTCTGTACCTGTTGAGGCCCGTTTTTTGACCAATTATATGGTCAATTTTGGAGAAAGTACCATGAGGAGCTGAGAAGAAGGTATATCCTTTTGCTTTAGGGTAGAACGTTCTATAAATATCCGTTAAGTCCATTTGCCTCATGACTTCTCTTAGTCTGTCTACGCCCTGTTTAATTTCTGTTTCATGATCTGTCCATTGATGAGAGTGGTGTTGAAATCTCCTACTATTATTGTGTGAGGTGCAATGTGTTTTGAGCTTTAGTAAGGTTTCTTTTACGTATGTAGGTGCCCTTGTATTTGGGGCATAGATATTTAGGATTGAGAGTTCATCTTGGTGGATTTTTCCTTTGATGAATATAAAGTGTCCTTCCTTATCTTTTTGATGAGTTTTAGTTGAAAATTGATTTTATTTGATATTAGAATGGCTACTCCAGCTTGCTTCTTCCGACCATTTGCTTAGAAAGTTGTTTCCCAGCCTTTCACTCTGAGGTAGTGTCTGTCTTTGTCTCTGAGGTGTGTTTCCTGTAGGCAGCAGAATGCAGGGTCCTCGTTGCGTATCCAGTTTGCTAATCTATGTCTTTTTATTGGGGAGTTGAGGCCATTGATGTTGAGAGATATTAAGGAATAGTGATTATTGCTTCCTGTTATATTCATATTTGGATGTGAGGTTGTGTTTGTGTGCTTTTCTTCTCTTTGTTTTGTTGCCAAGACGATTAGTTTCTTGCCTCTTCTAGGGTATAGCTTGCCTCCTTATGTTGGGCTTTACCATTTATTATCCTTTGTAGTGCTGGATTTGTAGAAAGATATTGTGTAAATTTGGTTTTGTCATGGAATATCTTGGTTTCTCCATCTATGTTGATTGAGAGTTTTGCAGGATACAGTAGCCTGGGCTGGCATTTGTGTTCTCTTAGGGTCTGTATGACATCAGTCCAGGATCTTCTGGCCTTCATAGTTTCTGGCGAAAAGTCTGGTGTGATTCTGATAGGTCTGCCTTTATATGTTACTTGACCTTTTTCCCTTACTGCTTTTAATATTCTTTCTTTATTTTGTGCGTTTAGTGTTTTGACTATTATGTGACGGGAGGTGTTTTTTTCTGGTCCAATCTATTTGGAGTTCTGTAGGCTTCTTGTATGCCTATGGGTATCTCTTTTTTTAGGTTAGGAAGTTTTCTTCTATGATTTTGTTGAAGATATTTACTGGTCCTTTGAGCTGAGTCTTCACTCTCTTCTAAACCTATTATCCTTAGGTTTGATCTTCTCATTGAGTCCTGGATTTCCTGTATGTTTTGGACCAGTAGCTTTTTCCGCTTTATATTATCTTTGACAGTTGAGTCAATGATTTCTATGGAATCTTCTGCTCCTGAGATTCTCTCTTCCATCTCTTGTATTCTGTTGGTGAAGCTTGTATCTACAGCTCCTTGTCTCTTCTTTTGGTTTTCTATATCCAGGGTTATTTCCATGTGTTCTTTCTTGATTGCTTCTATTTCCATTTTTAATTCCTTCAACTGTTTGATTGTGTTTTCCTGGAATTCTTTCAGGGATTTTTATGATTTCCTCTCTGTAGGCTTCTACTTGTTCTCTAAGGAGTTCTTCATGTCTTTTCTTGAAGTCCTCCAGCATCATGATCAAATATGATTTTGAATCTAGATCTTGCTTTTCTGGTGTGTTTGGATATTCCATGCTTGTTTTGGTGGGAGAATTGGGCTCCGATGATGCCATGTAGTCTTGGTTTCTGTTGCTTGTGTTCCTGAGCTTGCCTCTCGCCATCAGATTATCTCTAGTGTTACTTTGTTCTGCTAATTCTGACAGTGGCTAGACTGTCCTATAAGCCTGTGTGTCAGGAGTGCTGTAGACCTGTTTTACTGTTTTCTTCCAGCCAGTTATGGGGACAGAGTGTTCTGCTTTTGTGTGTGTAGTTTTGTCCGTCTACAGGTCTTCAGCTGTTCCTGTGGGCCTGTGTCTTTAGTTCACCAGGCAGGTCACCTGCAAGCAGAAAAGTTGGTCTTACCTGTGGTCCCAGGCTCAAGTTCGGCTCGGTGCTGCCCACGGGCTCTCTGCAGTGGCAGCAACCGGGAAGATCTGGCGCCGCCTCTTCCGGGGAGCCTCCGTGCACCAGGGTTCCAGATGGCCTCCGTGTTTTCCTCTGGAATCAGTAATGTGTGCAGAGAGCAGTCTCTTCTGGTTTCGTGAGGCGTGTCTGCCTCTGAAGGTTTAGCTCTCCCTCCCACGGGATTTGGGTGCAGAGAACTGTTTATCCGGTCTGTTTCCTTCAGGTTCCGGTGGTGTCTCAGGCAGGGCTCCTGCCTCTCCTGGGCCCTCTCCCTCGGGAGCCCAGAGGCCTTATACAGTTTCCTCTTGGGCCAGGGATGTGGGCAGGGGTGGGCAGTGTTGGTGGTCTCTTCTGCTCTGCAGCCTCAGGAGTGCCCACCTGACCAGGCAGTGAGGTCTCTCTCCCACGGGTTTTGGGAGCAGAGAGCTGCTGCGGGCCGGGATCGGCGGGTGTCGACTGTGGGTATTTTATGAAGCCAAACCAAAGTCACTTAGTTAGCATATTATTTGTAATTAAGAATTGTATAAACATGGTACCAACATTAAGTTCTCCCTCCCCCCCTCTAGAGGTGTTTGCTGTGACCTGTTTTAGGTAATACTTAAGTTTCAAAGTATGTTTTCAGTTGTTGATCCCTGACTTTTCTGGTTTTGGCCATTATCTATTGGAAGCTATCCATTGAGCTCTTCTTTCTTCTAAACTCATATCATCTTCCCCAACTATAATCTTGCACAGATAAATTAAACATTTATGAATTAAATGTTTCTGCGTTTACAAGATATTCGTTGCTGACTCATGTGGTACAGTATAACTTTTTCGTTTTATACACAACACTTGCTTTCAGTGTAAACATTTGTTAGCCTTCGTCTTCTTTTACACACTGGTTTCATGCAATAATGAGCTTATTGCTATTCCAACTTGAAATGCTTTTGGCAAGTTTTTCTAGAAAGAACTATAAATATGTTAATCTTTTAATCCTCTAGACCGGGTGGCCTCTGCTCTGTTGCTCTGGATGAAGCCCCAGGATAGTTTAACCACCCCAGCTCCTCAGAGATATTCAATTGTTGATATAAGGAATCATCTGCCACTGTTTTTATACTGAGACCCAGGGCCTTCTCTGTGCCTCTGTCAGGATGACTGTGCTGGGTCTTCTCTCTGGTCCTGGGGATATCTCTGCCTCATGTCTTTAATTGACTCTTGCTTCCTGTACCACATTTCTTTGTTTTTCTTGTCTAATTCTCTCATTTTAGTGGGAAAATTTTCCAGAACAATGATATATTTGAGATAATTGCAAATTTGTGTACATAGGATTTTGAGAATTCACTGTGTCTTGAGAACATAATGTTTGTCTGTTTGCTTTCCTGCCAACATTTCACTGGACTCTGAACTTGACTAAGAAATTTTAATAAACTAAGAGCACTTCTATGACTTTGTTTTGCTTACTTTTAGTGAGAGTATGAAACCAAAAGAATCAGATATTTGGGGCTTGTATCTACAATACTCTGCTGACACATTACAGTTGGGGTTTTTTTTTTGTTGTTTGTTTTTAATCCTTTCTTTTCTGTTTGTTTGTTTATGTTTTCTGAGACACTTCCACTAGGCCTAGGACTTACTTTGTAGAGCATGCTGGTCTTGAACTTTCAATAATCTCTTAGCCTCTGCCTCTCAAGCACTGGAATTAGAGACCATGCATCACCATACTTTGTTCTAAATCATGCTTTGGTGAAAAATATCTCTTTTATAGTTTGCAAATTATAAAACTAGATCTTACCTTGGGGAAGACATAATTGACTCATGAAGGCCAAGAGTCATATAAAATACGGATAAAATAGCCCCACACTTTAATAATATTATGTAGAGAATATAAATTCCTCACCAGATGTAGGTTTAAGATCCTTCAAATGGTAGTTTTGAAAATGTCAAAATAAGGAGGTTGGTGAAGACTAGTTCCTTAGAGACTTCTGAACTATAGCATCATCTAACATTGCTTGTATTTGGCAGAAAACTAAAAGTAGACTGAGGTGTGACAAAGCTTGAAGACATGAGGGAAAGTTTGAGAAATTTTCTGACTTGGCTCTTTTAGGGGAAGCTGGAGGCTGCTTTATTAAAACAGGGTATTCTATGATTTATTAAGGAAATGGAATATAACTTGCTTATTTCACAACTGTCATTTAGACATTGTGTTAGTCAGCTTCCTGTCACTATACCTAAAATAAAAAACTTGGCAAAAAAGAAGGTTTATTTTGACTCACAGCCTTGTAGGTTTTAGTCATGGACGATTTGACCATCTTGGTTTGGGTATGCACAGAACATGGTAGAAGCATGTTATAGTGAAATTGTTCACTTTGTGTCCAACAAACAAAAGAGAGGAGGGAAGAGAGACTAAGGTACCGTAATCCTACTTATCCCTTCCTCAGAGATATAAAAGCCTCTTTGTAGGCTCTGCCTCTTAAAGGTTGTAGTAATTCCCAAAAGTAGTAGCCTGGTACAAACTTTAATCCTTAGACTTTAGGGCCCATGCAAGATCCAAATTACAGAGGTAGAGGAAAAATGAGGAAAGTTGCCAGTTAGTGATCAAGACCTGGCTAGTGGCTTTAACAGTTGGAATTTAACTTCTCAAACTTCTTGTTGCCAAATGCAGTCTAAAGTTTTATTTTAATATATGATCGACCTATTTTATGCTTATATATTCAGTATTACATAAGAAATCAGAAATGTGGATCACCATATGAAAATAAAACAATTTATGAAAACTAACTCAGTTCTCATTTTCCAATCACCAAATTGTTCCAGGCATTTAAGGAAGATTCTTGACAATGATCTTAACATGGTAAAAATCAAGTTTGATTTGATCCAATTTGAATCAGTAAAGTATTAATCACAAAAACATTTTCCTTGATTCTGAGAAAGGTTGAGAGCCACCCTTAAAGCTCATGTTTCTGGATTTATAAACACCACTTGGTTTGAATTCCTCCAAGAAAACTTATTTTGGACTGGAAAACTAACTTCAGAGGACCTGGGTTTAATTACCAGTATACACACAGCAGCATACAGTTATCTATAACTCCATTTTCAGGAGATTTGACAACCATGAGCAGTACATGCAGGTGTGCACAGACAGACGTACACAGACTAACAACATATAGATACACAAAATGAGTAAGAAGGAAACAAAAAAGAAGAGAAGAGATTATCTGGAGACTTTGCTGATGCTACATGACTATCTTTTGTTCTTCTTGTGGACTTTCTCAGCCTTCATTGCTAGATCATTTTTATTCTTTTATACCATCCACAGATACATAGAAACATTCCCCATCAGAGATCCCTAGAGGCCACACCACATTCACACTCAGGTAATTTTCATGCTCCTTTCTGCCCTTAGTTGTGATCTCTCTTATCCAAATCCTGTAGCAGCTTACATGGAGGTGCCATTCCTTCTACCTCAACACTATTCATTGGAGGCTCCAACTATTGGTACAGACTAAGGGTTGCTTTATCTCTTTTATCTCCCTAGCTCTAGATTATTCTTTGCCTTATTGCAATATATTTTCAGGAACCCTTTCTTTCACCACACCTTTGATTCCTTAGGAATCCTGCCTTCTGGTGTGAACAGAATTCCTTTAGCTCTTTCCTGGAGGTCATTCATCCTTTTCTCTGAGGCCACCTCTATTCTTTCCTGCCACTCATTAACTAGCAGAAGTACTCTCTACCAGGCAATCCCCGGTTGCTACCATTTCCCAAGATTTAGAAATGGGAAAAGAAAACAAGGAATAAAACACTCAACAAAGATAAGACCAGATGTCAACACTTAGGACCACCTCCCTCATCCCAACTCCAGATGACTGGCATCACTGTGAACACAAATAGTACTAGCCAAGAAAATAGGTGTCTATTAGAAGCCAGTGACTGTACTACAGTAGGCACAGAGAAATACAGTGTAGGAGAAGCATATGACAAAGAGTTCACAATAGCAATTATGAACATGTTGAGTACTATTAAGGGGATCTGAATAAATCCCTTAGTGAAAGTTGTAAACACACACACACACACACACACACACACACACACACACACACACAAAAGACAGAGATAAAAGAATGAAACCGGTTCAAAAAATGGAAGTAGAAATAAAATCACTAAAGAAAAACTAAGTTGAGGTTGATATGAAAAATTTAGAAAGTTTTACAAAAGCCTCAAAAGCCTTGGCAAGTGGAGCCAAAAAAAAAGGAGGTAGAGTAAAGTTTCATGGAATAACAAACTTCATTAGAGTCTCAGGCAATTTTTACTGTGGAGTTAAGAAAGATCACCTGAGTAAAGGTCTCATGAGTTCAAACTCCATATAATCACAAGGACAAGCCACAAGTGAAAAAAATCATGCTTTTCCATACAGGGCTATACATAATAGTTTAAATGTTTGATTGAATAACAGCAAGCAGTAATCAGTAATTCTCAGTAAATTCATTTCTATCTACTATACCTGGGAGGAACATGAATCCACATTCCAAGAACATTTCCCTATTTTGAAGAGGCTGAAGTCACAAGATTCTTATTTTGTTTTCTTGGAGAATTCTGATAAGCACTCAGAATTCTTCTAATGTGAATCCATTCCTGGATCATGTTCTGCCTAGAGGTAAGCTCTACCAACACAGTACAAGACGTGGAAGACAGAAACAGAGACACTAAATACTAAGTAGAAGAAATGAATACTCCAGGTAAAGAAAATGTTAAATGTCTAAAAAATCCAGGCACAAACATGCAAGAAATCTGGAAGAGTGGGAAAAGATTAAATCTATGAATAATAGGGTTAGAGGAAGAAAAAACAAGGTTAAAGGCACAGATAATATTTTCAACAAAATTGTAAAAATAAAACAAATTCTCAGTCTAAAGAAGGAAGTGCCTATCACAGTACAAGAAGCATTAAGAACACCAAGCAGACTGAAGCAGAAAAGAAATTCCTCATGACACATTATAACCAAAACATTAGACATATGGAAAAATGAACATTAAACTGCAAGGGGAAAATATCAAGCAACAGATAAAGGCAGACCCTTAGAATGACAACTGACTTTCAGTGGAGACTCTAAAACCAGAAGGGCCTGAATACATTCTCTAAAAACGGTAAGTGACCACAGATGCCAGTCGATATTACTATACCCAGTATCCATCACAGCAAACAGAAACTGGAAAATATTCATCAATAAAACCAAATTTAAGCAGACTATCTAAAACTCCAGTTCCACAGACACTAGAAGGAAAACTTCACCCTGAAGAGGTTGAACACAAGGAATAAGTAATCACAGACAAGTAAATCAGAGGAGGTGGCAGGGAGGGACCCACACCATAACAGTAAAATAACAGAAATAAGTCAGCACTGATCTTTGATAACTCTCAATATTCATGGTATCAATTCCACATTAAATAATGCAAATGTATAAATTGGATTAGAAAACAGGATTCATCTTTTGCTGCATACAAAACAAAACAACACAAAACACCTGACCATCAAGGGTAGACATGCCTTCAGAGCAAAAAGTTAGAAAACGATATTCCAAGCAAAAAAGAGACAAGAATAATTAGGTGTATCCATTTTAATATTGGGTCCCTGGCTGTCCAGTGGCAGGAGTTGGTGTTTATGTTCATAACTCATATTACCTATCACTCAAGACACACTACCACTAGGATGTCTACAAGCTCTAGGTTGGACAGCTTCCAGGAGGGTCCATGTGAATGTCCAGGGACTGTGCAGAACTGGCTTTGACCCTCACTGGCTTCTCTGCTCCAGAGAATTGGCTCCACCTCTCACCAGTTGCAGTATTCAAGGGAGTGTCAGGCCTTGAGCCTCACCTGCACAGCACAGTCGAGCTGGCACTGATGGTGGGAATTCAGTTTAGGTAAGCCGGTTCCATGGGCATGAGAGTGAGAAAGACGATCAGCCTCCTGCTGATGACGGCATTGAATATGCTAGCTGGAGCTATGCTGGAGATCTAGTCCTGGTGGTGTGGATAAGGGAGAGCTGGTGGGATGACCAGATCAGCTACCACCCAGGTCCAGATCCAGGGCTTTGAGTTGGCCCACCCCTAAATCTACATCATCTATAAACTCTTGGGGCTTGTGAAAGGGCTTGTCTTGCTAATCTAAAGCTGTAGGATCTCCAGGACACAGGATAAAAACAGGATAATAGGGAGGAGTTCCAGTGAGGATCCAATATTGATAGTGTCACAGAAGGGAAAGCCCTACAAACAGACCAATGACTCATTGCAATGAACATTTGCAAGTGAAGATGTGTGGATTAACGGATATACTGTGGTACGTCTGTGACACACTATAGCTTACATGATGAGATGATTCCCATGCTTTGTTTTTATTTATTTTTGTTTGTTTCTGAATGTTCTTTTACTTGGAGGAGAAGGGATTTGTAATGGTAGAGGTTAGATATGAGGAAGTGGGGCAATTTGTGGGACTGAGGTGTATGATGTAAACCTCACAAAGAATCAATAAAAGTTAAAAAGAAATCTAACACACATAAATAAGAGGAAAACAAAATAATGCAAAATTATAGTTAAAAAATACGAACAAATGAAAAAACCTGTCAGGAATCAAGAAAATAAGAAATTCAGTTAAAATGGGTTACAGAACTAAACCAAGAGTTCACAAAAGATGAAACAAATAGCTGAATGAGAAACATTAAAGTAATTCATGAAACAATGCATCATACATGTATTCTATAGTGGCACAAACGTGGGAGTCATCAATGACTCTCTGGTTGCATTGAAGCCCTACTCACTCAATGAGAAGTTATTCATGTCTGACACTGCTCTGGTAGTCAAAAACCTGAGACTACATAGACCATGAACTGAAGAGAAAACCACATGCTACTGTCCTGAAAGGATTCTAGCAATACAGTGACACTTAAGGACATTCTGCTATACCCATAGACCAGTGTCTCACTCGGCTATCATTCGAGATGCTTCCTCATGCAATAGATGGGAACTAACATAGAGACTCACAACGTCACAATGTGCAGTCAGCTAGAGATTTTGGAACACTCAGTACTAAACAGGATTAAAAAATATCAAACTCCTTCCCTAAGGGCTCAGAGAGCTACCCAGAAGAGACAGACAGACTGTGAGGAAACAGTATTTTTGAGACACAGCAGTACTGATGCATATATGAACTCACAGAGACTGTGCAGTATTCAGATGGCCTTCATAGGTTCAAGACAGATGGGGTCCTGATACTGAAAGGGAGAAATGGACACAATTTCCCATTCTTAACGAAGAAGTTAGGTTGTTTTTCTAATGGTGTGTTACTGGGCATTAAATCATACATAAAGGTAGATCTCATGTTCAGCAAAAGATGACCAACACAAAATGAGTTTGGTAATGTTTCTGTAGATGTTTTTTTGTCTCATATTGCTTTATTTAGTCATTATTTTTTCCTACTCTGGTGCTTGTAAATTATGTCCAAATCCAGCTCCAGTGGGGTCCAGGTCCCAAAGAGTGGTTTGGAGTCAGTGAAGGATGGAGATTGTCATGATTTGAGGTAAATAGGGATAACTCCTCTATTTTTTATGAATTGAAAACATTGATTTCCTTTTTCTTTTTTTTCCTGTTCTTCTTTAATCTTTTTTTTTTTTTTTTACAGTCTAGTCATTATCCCCCTCTTGGTACTCCCTCTGACTGTTCCTCATCCCATTCCCCCATCCCCAATCCCCTACCCCACCAGACCAGGCCTCCCCATTCCCTGGGGCCTCCAGTCTCTTGAGGGTTAGGTGCTTCTTCTCTCACTGAGGCCAGACCAGGCAGTCCTCTGCTGTATATGTGTTGGAGGCCTCATCTCAGCTGGTGTATGCTGCCTGGTTGCTGATCCAGTGTCTGAGAGATCTTGGGGGTCCAAGTTAGTTGAGACTGCTTGTTTTCCTCTGGGGTCACCATCCTCTTCAGCTTCTTCCAGTCTTTCCCTAATTCAACCACAAGGGTTCTCGGCTTCTGTCCATTGGTTGGGTGTAAGTATCTGCTTCTGACTTTTTCAGCTGCTTGTTGGGCCTCCCAGAGGGCAGCCATGATGGGCTCCTGTCTGTAAGCACACCACAGCATCAATAATAGTGTCAGGCCTTGGATCCTCCCCTTGAGCTGGATCCCAATTTGGGCCTGCCACTGGACCTCCTTTCCCTCAGGCTCTTCTTCCATTTTTGTCCCTGCTCTATTTATGACCCCGATGTGTTTATTTTTCTATTCTATATTTGCATAGTAGCTTGATCACAGACAATGTTAAAAGCAGACTAATGGTTTCAAAAGGTGTAGTATCTTTTCACAGATTGTTTTTAACCTATTTTAACCCCATTTTCGATACCCAGAATGAAAGAGATAATAAACTTTATTACAGTACTTTTCTTTGAAACAAAAGCAATAAGATCGGCAAGCATCCAAGTCCTTATTGTTTTTTAAGGTTCAATAACCACACAAGGTGCCCATTTATATTTTTTCTGCATGCTCTCAGCCTTTCTGGTTAAGAGGTGCCAGACATTGAGTCCTGAGAAACAAATCTATAAGAGCAACTTTTATTCCTCAATGGGCATGGTGTTCATACACTGGAGAATAACAAGTGTTCAGCTGTTTTCTAATTGCATTCCGATGTGCCTTAGTCTTTCAATATGGATCTGTTCTCATAGGGGACCTGCTCTTCCCTAAGGGGAGGTCCTGACATCTTACCGTTTCCAATATGTCATATCATCATAATTTGTGATCATCATCACAATGTATCCTCCTGTATATTGCAGAGGGAGATCAAGCCAGTCTAGCTTCTTAATAGAATCTGCTACTTGTGGAGAATGCCAGACCTTGCTATTCATCCTGTATGTCATGTCCTAGACATGATTCTATACTTATTAACTGAACTCTTGTCCTCTTATTAACTGAACCTCTCCTTCTGGGTCTGGGACCATTGTTCCTCTCAATTAAGTGCCTAACAGTTTCTGGAACCATCTTTCAGTTAATAAACTTTAACTTCTCTATTATTGGTGCAAACAGGGGTTACAATGGGGACTCTCATGTAGGAATAGGCAGAGTTATCACACTATATGTTTCCATGGTGGTGGAGAGTTATTTTTTCAAAGAATTGTTTGAATAGATTGTCATTGTATACATTCACATTCTCTACCAATGCTCATACAAAATTTCCCAAAGGGAAAAGGGCATTAAGAAACTCCCATAATGCATAGTGAAAATCATCAAAGACGAAAGTGAAAGGATGCTGAGGAGTTGTGCTCCACTATGTATGTTTGCTGGAACTTTGTTGAGCAGCACATGGTCTCCATTTGGTCCAGATCAATATTAGAGTTTCCAATTTTGTGTTTTTATATTTTTGTGTGTTTCTTTTGCTTTTTTACTATTTATTTATTTGTGTCTGGTATTCCCTTCCCCTGGGGGATGGGAAAATGTTTTCAGAACTTATTGTATTGATTTTCAATTTAAAAAGAGAAGAAAGTTAGATAGACAAAAGAAGAGAAGGGAATATATATGTTCAATAGGTTTTGTTGAAGTATAATTGTCTAATGTTGTACTTGACAGTAATTAATAAGTGATAAACAAAACAATAAAATGTCAGTGTGCAAAACAACCTTGACAGGGTCCTGACATTACTCTGCCTCCAATCAATCAGTCTTATCAATTACCACATTACAAACCCATTAATACATTTCTGTTTGAGGGCAAAGTGGCATGTGAGAATCCTGTAGAGCTCAAGGGGCAACACTGTGGTGTAAATATTCTGTGGAAGGAAACAAACAGCAAAAGAGAGAATACTTTCCTAGGTGTTTCTGCATAGGCTGCTGCTATGTGGTTCTTCTAGTAATATGTGGTTCAGAATCTAACACATTAGTGACTCAAGGGAATCATTGTAGAGAAATACTACGGTTACTCAATTTGTTTCTAAAATTGGAAGTATATACCAAATATGAAGTATTTCTATGTTTTATGAATTTTTAAGTTGCTTATAAAAATGATTATTTTATATAGTACTTTTACCTTTCTTATCTCTGATGCATCTTATTTCAGGAATGGAGTATTCATATTAATCTACTGGTGTTTGTGTTTATACAAAAAAGAAATAATAAATTTGGTCTGACAAGATGATAGAGCAGGAAAAAGCATTTACCAACAAACTTGACATGGAACCCATGTGGTAGGAAGATTGAATAAATTTGTTCCTGCAAGTGGTACTCTACACACACTGTGGCAAGCATGTACACCCCTCAATTAATTTATAAGTTTTAAAATAAAGCAAGAAGCCCATTTTCTTGTTATCATGCTGAAAATCAATAATTCAATACATTAATAATCAGAAAGTATAGTTTTCTACTGTGTTTTTGATTTATTTTTGCCCCAGTGTCTTAGACAAATTGATTCATTTCAACAAGGAAAGTTCACTTCAAAGGCATTGCATATGTTCTTGGTATTAGCCCTAACTTTAAACTTTAGCAGTAAATAGAGAAAATGTGTTAATGAAGAAAACTGCCAATTTAAGTAAATGGTGGAGTGCTGGATATAGCATGGGTGAAAGCTTGACCTTCTATATCAATGGGGTACTTCAATGATCTCAATTTGGTCTCAAATTAGAATTATGATTATGGGATAAGAGAATATGGGAGGAAAAGAAGATCATGGAATTTCTATAAGCTCATGCATGACTTCAAATTTGTTTGAAAATACTCTTGGGCGATGCTTAATGAAAGGCTTCTCAACAATATGAAATAAATAGTAGTCATGCTATTTATTCATCCTAATGAATATTGACTAAATATTTTTGTGAGGTTCTTTTTAAATAATCTGCATTGTGTAGATGCATGTAAAGATGGCCACTTTCCAAAGACACATAGACAGTCTTATTTAGCTCTCCCACATCAGCCCAGAGAGGAGTGGGCTGGATGGAGAGCTTGGGGATGGGGACTCAAATCCTGTGAGAATTGGCATTTGTGGGAAATGGGCCACCTTTGACAGATGCAGTCCATTTGAAGAAGCCTGTATCCAGCAATAACCGAGCTTACAGGAATTCAAACCTATAACCTTCAACCAGGTAATTCTACTTCTGATCCTTACCTTGGCATTTTTTGGGGACTGTTTCTCACTTTAAGACTGGTTTTGCTTGATAAAGTGACCCAGGCACTATTTAGTCACAACATTGTATTAAAAATCTCTGAGGTAGATGTGGAGAGAGAAGAACACTCCTTCATTGTGGGGATTGCAAGCTGGTACAACCACTCTGGAAATCAATCTGGTGGTTCTTCAGAAAATTGGACAGAGTCCTAACTGAGGACCCAGCTACACCACTCCTGGGTATATACCTAAAAGATACTCCAACACATAACAAGGACACATGCTTCACTATGTTTTCAGCAGCCTTATTTATAATAGTTATAAGCTGGAAAGAACCTTCAACAGAGGAATGGATACAGAAAATGTGGTATATTTACACAATGGAGTACTAATCAGCTATTAAAAACAATGACTCCATGAAATTCTTAGGCAAATGGATGGAATTTGAAATTATCATCCTGAGTGAGGTAACCCAGTCACTAAAGAACACACATGTATGTGCTCACTGATAAGTGGATATTAGCTCAAAAATCTCAGAATACCCATGATACGACTCACAGAACATAGGAAGTTCTAAAAGGAAGACCAAAGTATGGATGCTTCAGTCTTTCTTAGAAGAGGGAACAAAATACTCACAAGAGGTGGAGAGTGGGAAAGACTTGGGAGGAAGAGAAGAGGGGGAGGGGAAATGGGGGACAGGGTCAGATATTGGAGGAGATGGGGATGATATACAGAGGGGATGGTGAACTGGGTGTAGCCAACAGAAAGTCCTAGATGTCAGGAAAGCAAGAGGCTCCCCAGGTACCAACATGAATAAGATTAGCTGAAATGCCCAGCAAAGAGGAGGGAGAACCTGTAAAGTCATATCCAGAGGTTAGGCAAGGCCCCCAGTTGGGTAATGGGGCCACCCACTGATCACCAAATTTTATCCCAGAATTTCTCCTGTCTAAAAGAAATATGGAGACAAAGAGTGGAGCAAAGTTGAAGGAAAGACCATCCAAAGACTTCCCCACCTAGGAATCCATCCCATATACAAACTCCAAACACAGACACTATTGTGTATGCCAAGAGGTGCTTGCTGACAGGAGCCTGTTATAGCTGTCTCCTGGGAGACTCTGCCAGTCTGACAAATACAGAGGCGGATGCGCACAGCCAATCATTGAACTGAGCATGGAGAACCCAATGGAAGAGTTAGGGCAAGTTCTGAAGGAGCTGAAGGGGTTTGTAACCCCATAGGAAGAACAACAATATCGACCAACCAGACACCCCCAGAGTTCCCAGGAACTAAATCACCAACCAGAGAGTACATGGAGGGCCCATGGCTCCAGCTGCATATGCAGCAGAGGATGGCCTTATCTGGTATCAATGGGAGGAGAGGCCCTTGGGCTTGATGCCCCAGTGTAGGGGAATGCCAGGGCAGTGAGGTCGGAGTGGGTGGATGGGTAGCGGAGCACCCTCAGAAGCAGGGGAAGGGGATATGGGGTTGGGTTTCCAGAGGGGAAACCAGGAAAGAGAATAACATTTGAAATGCAAATAAATAAAATATACAATATAGAAAGGAAAATATTTTCTAGGAGCTTATCTCAAGCACGTTTGTTTAATTATGGATTTGTCTTATTACTTGAATATACTGGGCAAAATCCTCTGCTCATAACTATTGACCATTTCATTTCATGTGCTGGTCTGATTATACTTGTAGGTCTTCCTTTACATCATATTTGGGGCACTGGCTATTCTGGTTCTTACATTTGTGGCCTGATTCTCTTGGTTAAACGGCTAATATGACAGAAATGACTACACACTATAGGTTTGAAATTTTATATTTTCAGCTGTTAGAACATTTTGAGGAATGACTGCCATTGATGCAGTGTCAAGTGCTATTTTCTCTATAGAAGAATAATTTTTCTTTTCACTATTGCTTAATTTGAGAATTTATAATACAAACATTCCACATACATTTATAAGAATACATAAGTACATACATACATGCTGTATATTATTAAAATCACAAAACATGAAGGAAAAAAGTCTTTGAGGTCTTAAAAATGTTTGGGAACCTAGAAAATTGTTGAATATATTCTTCTAAAGGTATCAGAGTCCTAAATCTGTGAGAATAAGAAATTCTTCGATGGTGCTGATTGATACTGCAGGTGACTTTCTGCCTTTGGACTGTTTGTCCTTCTTAAGAACAATTCAGGCTGGGTAGAGTGAAGCAGGACAAAAATCTTATGGTGGAAATGAGTGACATTAACTGAAGGTCCAGGGTGGATAAGCACAGTTGTATGATAAATCCACTTTGAGTCATCATGATGGTTTTAGTAGGTAAGTTAAACAACAGTATTATGTTTCAGAAAGATGTAGAGACACGAATGTTGTGAGAACAATTTCTACCCAAAGTCCAAGTATTGGGTATTAACCTTTATGCTCAGTTGCTCTATGGGATCTATTTTGATTGTTTCTTCTAATTTAAACTCTGGACACATTGGCTTTTATTTAATAGCATATGTCATAGTCTGTTTCCAAAAGTCATAAAAGTGTCTACCTGTTTCCAGTAATTCTAGCATGACTGACTGAATAAAATGAGCAGTTCTATATGCAGTTAACGCAGAGGCCCACTTAGTGTAAGGGGAAAGAAAGTGGCACCCTTTCTCCATACTGGGCCACAGGATAGGAATTCATGACCTAGAGACCCTCCCCTGAACAAGTTATAGCTACATGACACTATAATTTGCACAAAACAGAAATGTATTGTTCCTATTTCTGAAGACCAGGAAGTCCAAGATAATGGATCTGCTGGGTCATGTCATGAGAGAAGATGGGAGGGGGCATAATGAGGGGAAGGAGAGAGGGAGAGAGGGGAGGAGAGAGAGAGAGAAAGAGAGAGAGAGAGACAGAGAGAGAGAGAGAGAGAGAGAGAGAGAGGAAGAAAGAGGGAGAGAAGGAGAAAAGGACAGAGGGAGAGAGGGGGGAAGGGAGAGAGGGAGGGAGGGAGGGAAGGAAAAAGAGAGGGAGGGAGGGAGAGAGAAAGTGCAGATAGAAGAAGGGGGTAAATCTCATGATTTTAAAAGTAAAAATTATATCACTCAGTAGTTACATTAATCCACTCATGATTTTGGGGAAAATGTTTAGTATCGCAGATATCAGTATAGATTCTAGAAAGTATTCTCATTCTGGAATGACAGCTGGGTTATCTTCAGGTCCATGACAAAGTCCTGAGGACAAAATGGTTAAATTTAGATTCATGATCTCACCAAAACCACTTTTATGAGCCTTGGCTAGTGACCAATAACAGTAATTTTTTAAGTGTCTTTCTAAAACTCCCATGTCAAAAGGTACAAATACTTTTGTCTATCTTCTCCAGAGGGTTCTATGAGCTTGGAGATACACTTCTTTTCAATCAGAAATAGTTATACTATATTTTGGGTAGAGTTGCTGTGAACATATTTAAAAAATATGTTTGTTATAGTTTAACTTTCAGAGAATCTTGAAGAAAAGAAGTGGGAATTGTGAATTTTGTTTGACAAATGTAGCTAGTGTAACTCAATGGGTAGTTTACAGAAGGGAAGGCATGGATAGATACTTTAACGAAGTTACCCTCTTGTTCAAGTTTAAAAGCCCCAAATCCCAGAAACAAGTGTGCCCAGGGATGGGTGCAAAGTTTTTCTCTATCTCTTTCCTTTAAACAGCATGTTCTAAACCAGTTATACTCATAATTCCCTTCTAAATATGTTCAGCATGATTTTTGTAGTTCTCTTGTAGGGATAAGAGAATCATTATATTAAAGGAATATTTCTTCTTTCATTTTTGATTAACTTGTTCTATAGCAATACATTTTCTAAATAAAAATTTAGAATTTGGTTTTTAGAGGCACATGTCTGAGTATAATTTACACTATCATGTCCACTTGAAGGTGATATGGCCAACAGGACTTCCTCTGAAATAATTGGCATCATTATTATCATTGATATGAATCCCTTTGGCTTTTAATGTACGATACACCCAAGGTCTGTTGGTTCAGGCAGTCCTATTCTTCCCATTGCAAATGGACGCGTTTTGTTATACTCTCATGATTGCCTGCATCCTGTCCTCTCTGCACCCTAGACACCTGCTTGTGCTTCACAGTTTATACTTTATTTTTATAGGTAAATTTTAGATGTGTGAAGTGATGCTTTATCTTGTCAGTATTACTTTCCAAGATGTGCACTATGTAGTATCTGAGTTCTATAAAATGTTAATAGTTGCCTAAAGAAAAACTTGAATGATTGAAAAGCATGGGAGACATCAGGGTAAAAAGTTAAAGTAGCTCACATAACAGAAAAGCCTCAGGTATCCATCATGGCATATGAGATTTTTTAAATTTTTTTCTCCATGTGTGAAATCACTTTAGTACAGTATCTTATGAGGCACATTATAAAACCTGGTATGACTTATGTTGTTATGTTAACTCAGGAGTTATATGAAGATATGGATATATTAAACAATAAAAGTTCTGCTCCAAAACCTTAGTTGTGAACAGGGTAAAGTATGGACACATAGTTTTTAAAAGAGGTAAAATTAATATTTATGATTTGATGTCATCACTTTTTAGAGACAGCCTCTCAGGAGACAGCTATATCAGGCATCAACCAGCATGCACTTCTTGGCATCAGCAATATTGTCTGGTTTTGGCAGGTTCTGAATGGCCATTCCTTCAGACTCTGCTACAAACTTTGCCTCTTTATCCTCTCCTATGAGTATTTTTGTTCCCTTTCTAAGAGGGACTGAAGTGTTTGCACTTTAGTCGTCCTTCTTGAGTTTCCTGTGTCTTGGATAATATAAGCTTTTGGGCTAATGTCAACTTATCAGAGAGTGCATAGCATGTGTATTTTTTTTTTTTTTTTTTGCGATTAGGTTACCTCACTCAGAATATTTTCTAGTTTCATCTATTTGCCTATGAATTTCATGAATACATTGTTTTTAATAGCTGCATAGTACTCCACTGTGTAAATGTACCACATTTTCTGTATCCATTCTTCTGTTGAAGAACATTTGGGTTCTTTCCAGCTTCTGGCTATTATAAATAAGGCTGCTATGAACACAGTGTAGCATGTGTTCTTGTTATATGTTGGAGCAACTTTGGGTATATGCCCAGGAGTTTTAAAGCTGTGTCTTCAGGTAGTACTATGTCCAATTTTCTGAGGAACCACCAGACTGATTTCCAGAATAGTTGTACCAGCTTGCAATCCCAACAATGGAGGAGTGTTCCTCTTTCTCCACATCTTCACCAGCATGTGTTGTCACCTGAGATTTTTATCTTAGTTGTTGTGACTGGTATGAGGTGGAATCTCAGGGTTGTTTTGATTTGCATTTCCCTGATGAGTAAAGATGTTGAACATATCTTTATGTGCTTATCACCATTCAATATTCCTCAGCTGAGAAATCTTTGTTTAACTGGGTACCATATTTTTTAATAGTAACCCTATTAATTTGATTCTCTGGAGTTTACTTGAGTTCTTTGTATATGTTGTATATTAGCCCCTATTGGATATAGGATTGTTAAAGATCTATTCCCAATCTGTTGGTTGCCATTTTGTCCTAATGACAATGTCATTTGCCTTACAGAGCTTTGCAATTTTATGAAGTCCCATTTGTCAATTTTTGATCTTAGACCATAAGCCATTGGTGTTCTGTTCAGGAATTTTTCCCAAGTGCCCATGTGTTCAAGGATCTTCCCCACTTTTTCTTCTCTTACTTTGAGTGTATCTGGTTTTACGTGGAGGTCCTTGATCCACTCGGACTTGAGCTTTGGACAGGGTGATAAGAATGGGTCGATTTGCATTCTTCTACATGCTGACCTCCAGTTCAACCATTACCATTTGTTGAAATCTCTCTTTTTTATACACCTGTTGATTTTAGCTCGTTTGTCAAAGATCAAGCAGCCATAAGTATGTGGGTTCTTTCTGGGTCTTCAATTCTATTCCACTGATCTATCTGCCTGCCTCTGTACCAATACCATAAAGTTTTTTTTCTTTTTTTTAAATCACTATTGCTCTATAATATAGCTTGAAGTCAGGGATTGTGATTCCCCCAGGAGTTCTTTTATTGTTGTGGATAGTTTTAGCAATCCTGGGTTGTTTGTTATTCCAAATGAATTTGCAAATTGCTCTTTCTAACTCTATGAAGAATTGAGTTGGAATTTTGATGGGGATTCCATTGAGTCTGTAGATTGCTTTGGATAAGATGGCCATTTTTACAATATTGATCCTGACAATCCATGAGCATGGGAGGTCTTTCCCTCTTCTGAGATCTTCAGTTTCTTTTTTCAGAGACTTGAAGTTCTTGTCATACAGCTCTTTCACCTGCTTGGTTAGAATCACACTGAGGTATTTTATGTTATTTGTAACTATTGTGAATGGCGTCATTTCCCTAATTTCTTTCTCAGCCTGTTTATCATTTGAGTAGAGGAAGGCTACTGATTTGTTTGAGTTAATTTTATATCCAACCACCTTGCTGAAGTCCTTTATCAGGCTTAGTAGTTCTCAGGTGGAATTTTGCGGGTCACTTAAGTATATTATCATATCATCTGCAAATAGTGATATTTTGACTTCTTCCTTTCCAATTTGTCTTTCTTTGACTTTCTTTTGTTGTCTGATTGCTCTGGTTAGGACTTTGAGTTTATATTGCATAGGTTGGGAGAGAATAGGAAACCTTGTTTAGTCCCTGATTTTAGTGGAGGGAATTTCTGATAGGTTCATCATAGGCTTGCTACACGTAACTGAAACACACATGAGTTAAGTTTTATCTTGCTAATGTGGTATCTTCAGTCATTTGGGTTCCAAGTAGTTTATTTAATTGCTTCAATACTTCATAGCTTTTGACTAAACTAAATCTTGAGATGTCTTCTTTTCTCTTTGTTCACTATTACTGATGCACATACACATTTTTTAACACAAACACATATGTAGTTATATTTGGAAAGAAAATGGAAGCAAGAAACTCTAAGCCTTCCAACTATACATATAAAGAAGGGATATTAGAAACAAGGATGACTTAGTAGTAATAGGTAGGACATATGTCTAACAGCACACTAGGGCCATTTTCAGTCTGAATGCCTATTTTATTATATGAATGTCCTTGCTACTTATGTTGAGAGTATCAGCACTTTAAGCTCTTATGTTTGTCCTCTCCCACCCCTGACAAAGCCCAGACCTTTTGTTTCTACTGTGAATATAGTTTCATGTTATTTTTTCCAGGCTCAGTTGAGTTGCTATCAAAATCTTTCAGCAACCCTGCCCCCAAATAACTCATCCATCTCCCGCCTGCTCTGCCCCATTTGCATCTTAGTGATGTTTCTTACATTGATTGCTTTGTCTGTCTTTGTATAGCTTATCTTGCAGTTAAGTTGATAGCACCACATACAGCATTTCTTTTGCTTTTCCAGGGCATAGATCCTAACCTTTTTATCTTCACTTGTTCTGAACAACCTCATCGCTGGATTGAAAAAAAGTTTCTTAGTCAGTGGAACTGGAATTGGAACTTTTAAACTATTTCTTATGAGCTAGGTTTGTAATATATTTACAATTTAATCCTTATCATAGGCTTAGAAATTTTATTTTATTTTCAAGTTAAAATTCAGAAATGCTTCCCCCACACTGCATGGCTGGCAAATGACCAAGGTGTAGTCTGTACATTGATCCGAGTCTATGTTAGAGAAACACATTTCCTGCTAACTACTCTTTGGAACCTTGAGCCCTCACTAGTTCTCACACCTTGGGAATGATTTGCATAGAGACCTCCAAGGTGCAGTAGAAAGAGACTTGCAGTACACAAGCACTCAAGACTCTCTAGAATCCAACTTCAACAGATAATAAGAAAGTTTTTCTTTTTCCTAAACAAACATGCAATTAAAACTAATTTGAAGTATTGATATTGTTAGAGGTTTAAATGTATTGTATTTCCTGAAGAAAATATCAATGACTAGGTTTTTTTTTAATAATCTTCCCATTATAGCATAATATAACCCCACTATGATCTCTATCCAATGCAGAAAAAATATAGTTTTCACAGTGACCAATGAAGATTTTCCTGTGTTTCTATAAAATTTTATATCAAGATGAATGTGTTAGTTGAGGCCAGTCATCCCAATACTGTGGAGGCTGAAGTAGAAAGAAGATGGTCAATTCAAGGATAGTCTGAGAATGTGTAACACATACAGACACGCCCACACACCCACACACACCAAATGTATATTTATAGTGCCTTAACCTATGGTTTTTAACCACAGCATGTAAAATCTTGGTGTATGAACACAGTATGTGAATATTCGTGCATACTTCTGGTTTTGAAAGAGTGTGGGCAGCGATGTGGCATTTCAGAAATAGCCTGGGATTTACTGGAAAGCTGTCTGGGCTTCTTCCCCACATTGACACAAGGCAGGTGTGCAGGTCTGAGTAACGCATTCCCTCTCTGGCAGAAACTTCTGCTTGATTATAAAATTGTAAGGGATGGACCAATGACATGCATGGGTCTTTCAAGTTCAAGGTAAATTATTGTCACAAGGAAGGAATCATTGAGACGAGACACTACACTAAAGAGGTTTTGGATGCTCTTGGCTTCTTCTTAGCAAATTAAAAGTAGCCTTTCAATCAATAATAAACTAGAGAACAGAGTTGCAATGTGCAAATGAAAATTATTATTGGTCTTAATTTGGGTCACATGTCTAATACTTCAAGGTGGTTTAAATGGCTCTGGTGCCCCAGTGACACACAAAACTCATATTACTCTAATCATTATGAAACTTTCACAGATGTGGACTGGAAAGATTCTCCATGAAGCTGGAAAAATGAATCTGTAAATGCCTTCCAGCTGGCTTGCTTAAATGCTCTGCATCTCATTGGAGACATGTTCAGGTTAATTCAGCTGATAGCTCATGGCTTCTCCAAATGTTAGTGAAGAGAACATGAAACATTTTTTTTTCTCCTAGTGATGAAGTCGAAGAGGAAGGTGTTGATTCAAAAGTAAGTAACTGATGTTTCTGAATTGGGACAAAAATATAATGCCAAACTATATCATCTTTTAAAAAGGAAAAATTCAAGGTCAGAATGCAAAAAGAAAAAAAAAACAGAAGGCCAATTACACATATGCATATGGTGTGCATTTATTAGAACTGAGGGAGTTAACACCTTCATGCCCAGTTGGTTTAGGTCATGCTATTTACATCCTGCTGTTCTGAAAATGATGAAAAAGAATTGGGCTGCCTGCTATCACTAAATGCCAGACACAGACCATATGGTAAGAAGTCAACACTGAATGAAGAAAATAACAGTTATCTCAAGATTCAGCATAGTTGATAGCTTTAGACAGAGCGATCTATTGCGCTTTTATTATTATTATTATTTCTTAAGTTCTTGCCCTAACTCTGGCATTACTAGTGGCTGCTCATCAGCTGTGGAATGTGAATGTGAATGTGGAAAGAAGCAAAGAGCTCACAAAGAGCTCTCAAGGAGCACACTATAACATCACATGCCCTCAAAATCACATTCTTTATTTGGGAAGATGTCTTTCTGTAAATGTTTCTATTTTAAAAATTATAAAATTTGAGGAAAAAACTATGAGGGATGACAGTCATGGAAACACATGTAGACAGGTACATACACAGTGGGCTGATTTTATAAAAGCATAACAAAGGGCACCTGTCACAGTGCTAAAGCTGGCAGGGATCTGATCGAGTGCGCTCTTTAACCTCACCCTCCTTAGAAAGGCTGAAGCGAAGTTGGCGATGCCTGAGTACACTAGAGAATTGACAGAGATGATTCTAAAGTACAAGTCTCAATACTTTAAAAATATTTGTGTCATATGTTAGTAGACATATAAATCATATCTCAAAGTCAATGACTTTCAGCTGAGAAATTTAGTATGCAAAAGATAAACAGACCCAGAAATCTATCAAAAATGAATTTCTAACAAACAAGACACCTAGTATTGAGTTTGAGCTCTCTCCCATGAAAATTTATATTTTTAAAGAAAAATTGAGTAATTATTGAATGTTATTTAATGGCAATTGAATTGAGAACTCTAGAAATTATTTTTTAAATTATGTCAGTTTTCCAGACATTCCAAAATCTTTTCATCAATTATTATTATTTTAATATTTTAGTAATTCTTTGAGCATTCCATACAATTTAGTTTTAGCTTGTTTTCCCACACCATGACTATGAATACATTAGACTTTGTGGGCTATTTAAAATACCAAAATGGAGGACAGGCAAGAAATTGAGTTATGTTGTGCTTTGCCCTGGAGTTATCTGTATTTTGATGCTAATTCCACTGCCCCAAGGACAGCTGCCTTGTCATATACTCTGGACTCAGGTGACTTCACCAGAACCTTCTCCCTATTTAATTTGTAAAATACAGGTGAGGTCAGGTACAGGATAGCACGAAGCCTCTCATTGGACGAGAAGGAAGGATGGGTGGGAGAAAAGTTTGAGGGAAAAGGAGGAGACAAGAGGAGACTGGGAGAGAGAAGCCGTGGAGAGGACAACACGGAAGCTGACATTAAGACTCCACACTGTACCTTTACAGGCTGTTATAAATGTTCTTAAGATGGATGTGTACAGGACTTTGTATGTTTAGGTGGGCAATTATATCTTATCAATTGGGTCAAAGGTTGTTGTGTTGTGTGTTCTTTCATGTGCAGATTAAGGAGAGTGTAGGCGGCTAGTTTGGGTCGCCCTGGAGTTGGGATGTGTGTTTCTGGCATGGAAACCTGCCTTGGGAATTAGATAGGTAGAGAGATTGCTGCCAGACTCAGACAGAGGCCTTCTGCAGTGTGATATGGGATGGAGGAGAGCGGGTGAGACACTTTGTTGATTCAGACCAGATATCTAGCAGATATCTTGGGGCATGGAGGTGCCAGACCTAGTGGGAGATAAAAGACAGCATTTTATTTTTTATATTTTTACAACAACAGAGATGGAATTAGATGATAAGGAGTAAATCTGGAAGGAGTTAGTGTGGAGAATAGTAAGTGAATGTGATCAAAATGCTTTATATTTTTATTGTTTGAACTGTGTGTGTGTGTGTGTGTGTGTGTGTGTGTGTGTGTGTGCACGCACATGTATGTGCCTGTGCAGAGGGTAGAAAGAGTCATCAGATACTGTGGAGCAGAACCTATGTATCCCTGATGTGGGTACTGAGTACTTAATTCTGCTACTCTTGGAATAACAGTGTGTGTTCTCACTGCTGAGTTACTTCTTCAGGTCCATAATAATTTTTATATTAAAACAAACTAACTAGATATTTCAGGATACACTTCTCAATGTATTTGTTCATAGATTTCTACCTTTGATTGATTCATTGGTAATTGCCAGCCTTGAGATTTGTCTGCAATTTCTAGAGGTATGCATTTTTCAAAAGCATTTGAACCTAAGTTATTATTAAGATTATATTAGACTTTCAAAATCTCTGTATTTTTATCTTTAAACTTTGTTACTAAAACAAATCTCAGCTCTCCGAGTCAGAAATGCAAGTTGCAAAATGAAGAAATAGTGCTCTAGACTACAAAGCATCAAATGAGAAGTAGAGCTGAGAAGCCTGAACTGAACATCGGGGCTACATTAACTGACTTACTGAAAGTGTGTGTGTGTGTGTGTGTGTGTGTGTGTGTGTGTGTGTGTGTGTGTGTGTGTGTGTGTGTTTATTCAGCTTTGATTTGATTGCAAACTACTCAAAGACTTTAAAAATCAAGATAATTACTGAATTGCACAGTAGGAATTATGATAAAATTAATGTTTGTGTTTCAGAATTCATTACTCATCTCAGTTTTTGGTAAAGCCTCAGGCCTTGGTAAAATAGCTGTCCTATTTATCTCAGTGCAAATATAGAAATGCCATAATAGTAAGTGAGATTTGTTTCATAAAACTGAAGGACGTTTATTACATAAGAAAGAAGGAGCAACGATTCTTTGGAGAAATTTCTGCTTGTAGTGTTGGAATAAGGAACATTTTTTTTTCATTTTTTTAAATTTTATTTTTCTGGGATATTTTATATTTTATATTTGATATTTACATTTCAAATGTTATCACCTTTTCTACCTATCCCATTCCCCTACCCCTGCTTCTCTGAGGATTCTCCCACTCCACTACACTGGGAATCGAACCTTCCCAGGTTCAAGGGCTTTTCCTTCTATTGATGCTGGACAATGACATCCTCTGCTACATATGTGGCTGGAGTCATGGGTCCCACCATGTGTACTCATTGGTTGGTGGTTTAGTCCCTGGGAGATCTGATAGGGTCTGGTTGGCTGATATTGTTCTTCTTCTTATGGTATTGCACACCCCTTCAGCTCCTTCAGTCTTTTCTCTAACTCCTCCATTGGAGTCCCCTTGTTTGTCCATTGCTTAGCTGCAACCATCCTCATCTGTATCAGTACGGCTCTGGCAGAAGCTCTCAGGAGGCACCGATATCTGGCTCCTGTCAGCAAAGCTTCTTTAAGGCAAAGGACACTGTGATAAGGACAAAACGGCAACCAACAGATTAGGAAAAGATCTTTACCAATCCTACATCTGATAAAGGGCTAATATTTAATATATACAATGATCTCAAGAAAGTAGACCATAGAGAACCAAATAACCCTATGAAAATGGTGTGCAGAGTTAAAGAAAGAATTCTCAGCTGAAGAATATTGAATGGCTGAGAAGCACCTAAAGAAATGTTCGACATCCTTAGTCAGCAGGAAAATGCAAATGAAAACAACCCTCAGATTCCACCTCACCTCAGTCAGAATGGCTGAGATCAGAAACTCACATGACAGCAAATGCTGGAGAAAGGAGGTGGAGAAAGAGGAACATTCTACACTTGTTGGTGGGATTGCAAGCTGCTACAATCACTCTGGAAAGCAGTCTGGCAGTTCCTCACAAAACTGAACATAGTAAAACCTGAGGATCCAGCTATGCCACTCCTGGGCACATACCCAAATGATGCTGCAACCTATAAGAAGGACTCATGATCCACTATGTTCATAGCAACCATATTTATGATAGCCAGAAGCTGGAAAGAACCCAGATGCCCTTCAACAGAGGAATGGATAGAGAAAACGTGGTATATTTGCACAATGGAGTACTACTCAGCTATCAAAAACAATGAATACATAAAAATTCTTAGGCAAATAGATGGAACTAGAAAATATCATCCTGAGTGAGGTAACCCAGTCACAAAAGAACATACATGGTATGCACTCACTGATAAATTGATATTAGTTCAAAAACTTGGAAAACCTAATTAAAAATTCACAGATTATATCAAGCTCAAGAAGAAGGAAGACAAAATGTGGATGCTTCATCCCTTCTTGGGAGGGAGAACAAAATACTCATAGGAGGAAATAGAGAGACAAAGAGTGGAGCGGGGACTGAAGTGCCCCACCTGGGCATTCATCTTATTTGCAGCCACCAAACCCAGATACTATTGCTGATGCCAAGAAATGCTTGCTGACAGAAACATGTTTTTAAATGTTTTAATCACAAGGTTGATTAATGTTTTGATATTGTAGTATGATATTGTGGTTCACAAACATGTTGGACCACATTTCTAGCTATTATATAATGCACATGCTCTATGAGCTGCAGGTTAGACACTCTGACTAATATTTAATAGCCATGGGAAATAAAACAGTGGTCAAGAAAAGTAAAACCTCCTAAAACTATAGAATTTTAGGATACAGGAGCCAAATTCCAAGGTTCTGATAGCAAAAGCTGAACAATTTGAGTAACAAAATAAATAACATATTATTTACTAGATTTATTCCACAATGTTTAATGTTCTCAATCAATATTTCTACAAATACAATGATTAAACAATTAAGAAACAAGGCAGAGACAAATCTGTATAGAGATGTTCAAATAATTTATGAAGCTGCTGTCCTTTTGAGGAAGTGAATTTTAGGCCCCTACCTATGCACTAGGTAGTAACATGTTGACATTTAAGGTATTGGGAAGGGCTGAAGTGTGACTTTATAGCAAAGCTCTCAGGCAAACCAAGCCTCAGTCAGGGAACTAATTTTAACTGTACCAGAGATAAACCATGAAAACTTATAACTGTTGATATAAAGTGAGAAATACAGCACTTTGGCTCTGTGGGCTTCCTCCTGCAGACCTGTAACTCTAGCTTAAGAAAGAAAGAATGAAAGAAGCCGAACATGAGATGTCTAAGAAGTTTTTACAGAAGAGAGAAAAAGTAGCCACCATAACTACATAGTATGTGCACCTTGAATAAGTTCTGCAACATAAAAAGAAACACAATAATGTGGGTGGAAAAACGAATGAAATATCAATTAAATAAGAAAAGTATCAATATTGTCTTATTAGTTGTGATGAAAGTACAACACTAAGATAACATACCCACAAGAAGGTAGACTTGACAAAAGGAATTCCTGTTTAGAACATCCCCAAGAATCTAAAACTATTTTTATAAAGGTTTATTTAAAAAGGACCTCATTGATTTTGTTACCTGACGATTCTAATTTATGTTGTTTTGTCCTTGCTACTTGATGAGGTCTTATTCGTGAAGGGAGTTAGGATAAATAAGCAATGCAAAGCATGCATGATAGAAATATGACGATCAAACAGGAAATAAATTGCTTTAACTTTTACTGCCTTTTACCAAAAAGCTTAAAACACTTTATAGAGTCATGAGTCATTCTCTAACTTGATAAAACTCATGAGAATGTGTTGTAAATTGTAAGAAACTATAAAACATAAGCCATCATTAGCTTGACTTCGTAGTCACTGTCATTATTCTTGGGTGTTACTAATGTGTCAGTTACTCAGGGAGTTTTTATAGGTTGAAGATCGTGTGTGTGTGTGTGTGTGTGTGTGTGTGTGTGTGTGTGTGTGTGTGTGTGTGAAAGTTAGTAACATTTATCAATATTAACAAATCTAAATTTGAGGCTGCCAGCAGAACTTCTCTAGTCTCTCTATACCCTCAGCAGACCCAATCCTTTAGGCTCATTTTTAGACTAGCAACAGAACACCAGCTGTGGCCTCCTTTTCACACTCTCCATGTCTTACCTCATGGCCTCCTTCCCTCTAATCACAGTGGCATCCCAGCTCTTACTCTCTCAACCATGAGTCACACTAGCCAATAGACCAGGTAGGCTGCACACATAACTTCTCTATCTTTCTTTGTTCTTCTAGAAGACCCAATCCTTCAGTCTTGTCCAAGCTGCAGCCCTCCATTTTCCTGTCCATGCACCCTATGGAACCCAAAGGCAGACACTTTCTGACTTCCTAGAAATTAACACATAGACCTGCAATCTCCTTAAACCAAAATATTTAGATGGAACATTAAAAACAAAATTAATAGTATTCATGACAATATGTCTGCACTAGAGCTCATTTATCTTACCACAGTGGGCTCTGATTATTTCAACATAGCTGAAATACAAGAAAAAAGTAAAATCACCAATATGATGATGAGAGAGGTCCTTAAAGAAGAAATAAATAAACACTTTCAAGAAATCTTGGAGAGCACAATTGGACAAAATGAATATGTTCCTTGTCATATTTTGAATGAAATGAAGAAATATGTTTAAGACCTGAAAATGTAAATAGAAGCAATAAAGAAAGAATAAATTGAGGGGATTCTGGGAAAAAATATTATGAACTCAAATAAGAACTACAGAGGAAAGCTTTACCAATGGAATATAATAGACTGAAGAGAGAATTTCTGGTATTGAAGTTACAATAGAGGGAATAGATACAATGGTCAAAGAAAACATGAAATATAAAACATTCCTGACACAAAACATCCAGGAAATCTGGGATACTTTGGAGTGATTAAAGCTAAAAATAATAAGAATAGAGGAAGAAGAGAGCAGTTCAAAGGCCCAGAAAATATGTTTTCAACAAAATATAAAATAAAAATTTCTAACATAAAGGAGATGCCTATAAAGAGGCACATAGAACATCAAATAATTAGAACAGAAAAGAGTCCCTTCATTACATAATAATCAAAACAATAAATATACAGACTAAGGAATTGTGAAAGTTGCAAGGAAAAAGGTCAAATAAAATATGAAGTCAGATTTATTAGAATTGCACATGACTTCTTCATGGAGACTTTAAAATCCAGAGAGGTATTGAGAGATGTGATACAAAATCTAAGAGACCATAGATACCAGGTTGGACTGATATATCCAGCACAATTCAATCACCATAGATGGAGAATATAAGATATTTCATTATAAAGTCAAGTTTAAATATTATATATCTACAAATCTAGAACTACAGAAGGTCTAGAAGGTTAACTGTACCCATTAAATCACAAGAAGAAAATGATTTTATACAAGGAAATGCAAAAGAAGGGAAACACACACACACAAACACATACACACACAAACACACACACATACACACACACACACACACACACACACACACACACACACACACACACACACACACCCCACCACCACTACTACCACCACCATCACCATCACCAACATCAAAATACCAGGAGTCAATGTTTATTGTCATGGATATCACTCAATATCAGTGGTCTAAATTCTTCAATAAAATGACACAGATTAACAGAATGAATGCAAAAAGAGGATCCAGCCTTTTGCTGCATACAAGAAGCATATTTCAATATCAAGGATAAATATATATTATCCCAAGGTAAAGTTTGGAAAAAGATATTCCAAACAAATGGACTTAAGAAGCAAGCTAACAATATAAACTTCGAACCAAAATTAACCAAGAGAGATGGGGAAGAACACCACCAACATGACATTTCAATTCTCAACACCTGTACCCCAAACACAAGGGCACCTACTTTTATAAAAGAAACACTACTATTAGTTATATAGTGTTAGTAATAGTGGGAAAAATACCCTACGTCCAGACAAAACCTAAAGAGAGGAATACTGAAGCAAACACCTGAAAGCTCTAGAACAAGAAGTAAACACACCCAAGAGGAGTAGACAGCAAGAAATAATCTGAGGGCTGAGATAAATACTATAGAAACAAAAAGAATACTATGAAGAATCAATAAAACAAAGAGTTGGTTCTTTGACAAAATCAACAAGTCAGATAAGATCTTATTCAAGCTAACTAAAATAAGGAGAGTGATTATTAAAAATAACAAAATCAAAAGGAAATGGGAACATAACAACAGACACTGAGAAAATCCAGAAAATCATGAATGGATAATTCTCTCAATGGATACTCATTTCAAATTTAAATCATTATCAGATAAACAATTTAAAAACTTATAACCCCTAGTAAAATAGAGTCATGACAAGTTTTCCAAACCACCAGCAACAGAACACTATTACTCTTTGTCCACATTTTCACTAACATGTGCTGTCACCTGAGTTTTTTTTTCTCTATCTGTATTAAATTGGGTATTTCTTATTTAAATATCAAATGTTATTCCCTTTTTTTGGTTTGCAGGCCAACATCCCCCTAACCCCTCCTCCTCCCCTTCTATATGGGTGTTCCCCTCCCCATCCTCCCCCCATTACCGCCCTCCCCCCAAGAATCTCGTTTACTGGGGGTCCAGCCTTAGCAGGACCAAGAGCTTCCCCTTCCACTGGTGCCCTTACTAGGCTATTCATTGCTACCTATGCAGTTGGAGCCCAGGGTCAGTCCATGTATAGTCTGCATAGTGGCTTAGTCCCTGGAAGCTCTGGTTGGATGGCATTGTTGTTCATATGCTGTCTCAAGCTCCTTCAGCTCTTTCAGTCCTTTCTCTGATTCCTTCAACCAGGGTCCCATTCTCTGCCATATTCTGGCTGTGTCTCTCAGGAGAGATTTACATTCAGTCCCTGTCAGCCTACACGTCTTTGCTTCATCCATCTAGTTTGGTGGATATATATATATATATATATATATATATATATATATATATATATATATATATATATATATATATGGGCCACATGTGGGGCAGGCTCTGAACGGGTGTTCCTTTAGCCTCTGTTCTAAACTTTGTCTCCCTATTCCCTCCCAAGGGTATTCTTCTTCCCCTTTTAAAGGAGTGAAGCATCTGCATTTTGGTCATCCTTGTTGAGTTTCATGTGTTCTGTGTATCTAGGGTAATTTGAGCATTTGGGCTAATAGCCACTTATCAATGAGTGCATACCATGTGTGTTTTTCTGTGATTGGGTTACCTCACTCAGGATGATATTTTCCAGTTCCATCCATTTGCCTATGAATTTCATAAAGTCATTGTTTTTAATAGCTGTGTAATATTCCACTGTGTATCTGTACCACATTTTCTGAATCCATTCCTCTGTTGAAGGGCATCTGGGTTCTTTCCAGCTTCTGGCTATTATAAATAAGGCTGCTATGAACATAGTGGAGCATGTGTCTTTGTTGTATGTTGAGCATCTTTTGGGTATATGCCCAAGAGAGGTATAGCTGGGTCCTCAGGTAGTGCAATGTCCAATTTTCTGAGGAACCTCCAGACTGATTTCAGAATGGTTGTACCAGTCTGCAATCACACCAACAATGGTGGAGTGTTTCTCTTTCTCCTCATCTTCGCCAGCATCTGCTGTCACCTGAGTTTTTGATCTTAGCCATTCTGACTGGTGTGAGGTGGAATCTCAGGGTTGTTTTGATTTGCATTTCCCTTATGACTAAAGATGTTGAACATTTCTTTAGGTGCTTGTCTTCTCTTTGTTGCAAAACAGATTAGTTTCTTGCTTTTTTCTAGGGTGTTGCTTGCCTCCTTGTGTTGGGCTTTACCATTTATTACCCTATGTAGGGCTGGATTTGTAGAAAGATATTGTGTAAATTTGGTTTTATCATGGAATATCTTGGTTTCTCCATCTATGTTAATTGAGAGTTTTGCTGGATACAGTAACCTAGGCTGGCATTTGTGTTCTCTTAGGGTCTGTATGACATCTGTCCAGGATCTTCTGGCTTTCATAGTCTCTGGTGAGAAGTCTGGTGTGATTCTGATAGGTCTGCCTTTATATGTTAATTTACCTTTTCCCCTTACTGCTTTTAATATTCTTTGTTTTGTGCATTTGGTGTTTTGACTATTATGTGACAGGAGGAGTTTCTTTTCTGTTCCAATCTATTTGGTGTTCTGTAGCCTTCTTGTATGTTTATGGGCATCTCTTTCTTTAGGTTAGGGAAGTTTTCTTCTATGATTTTGTTGAAGATATTTACTGGTCCTTCGAGTTGGGAGTCTTCACTCTTTTCTATACCTATTATCCTTAGGCTTGATCTTCTCATTGTGTCCTGGATTTCCTGCATGTTTTGGGCTAGTAGCTTTATCCGTCTTACATTATCTTTGACAGTTGTGTTGATGATTTCTATGGAATCTTCTGCTCCTGAGATTCTCTCTTCTATCTCTTGTATTCTGTTGGTGATGCTTGGTTTCCTGTATCCAGGGTTGTCTCCCTTTGTGCTTTCTTTATTGTTTCTATTTCCATTTTCAATTCCTTTACCTGTTTGATTGTGTTTCTCTGTAATTCTTTCAGGGATTTTTGTGTTTTAGTCTCTAAGGGCTTCTACTTGTTTACTTGTGTTTTTCTGCCTTTATCTAAGGGAGTTCTTTATGTCTTTCTTGAAGTCCTCCAGCATCATGATCAAATATGATTTTGAAACTAGATCTTGCTTTTCTGGTGTGTTTAGATATTCAATGTTTGCTTTGGGGGGAGAATTGGGCTCTGATGATGCCATGTAGTCTTGGTTTCTGTTGCTTGGGTTCCTGTGCTTGCCTCTCACCATCAGGTTGTCTCTGGTGTTGCCTTGTTCTGCTATTTCTGACAGTGGCTAGACTGTCCTATAGGCCCGTGTGTCAGGAGTGCTGTAGATCTGTTGTCCTGTTCTCTTTCAGCCAGTTATGGGAACAGAGTGTTCTGCTTTCAGGCATGTAGTCGTTCCTGTCCACTGGCTTTCAGCTGTTCCTGTAGGCATGTGTCCTGAGTTTCGGCAGGTCACTTGGAGCAGAAAAGTTGGTCTTACTTCTGGTCTTGGGCTTGAAGTCATTCCTCAGGGCTAGGCCTGCCCCTACTTCTGGGTCCCTGTGCACAGAGGGCCAAAACGGCACTAGTTTTTTTTCCTCTGGAGTCAGAAATGTGGGCAGAGAGTAATCTCCTCTGGTTTCCCAGGCGTGTCGCCCCTCTGAAAGTCTAGCTCTCCCTCTCACAGGATTTATGTGCATGGAGCTGTTTGGGTCTGTTCAGATCCAGGCGCAGTCGTCACCTGAGTTTTTTTTTTTTATCTTAGCCATTCTAAATGGTGTAAAGTGAAGTCTCAGGATCATTTTGATTTGCATTTCCCTGATCATTTCGAACATTTCTTTAAGTGATTTTTAGCAATTGGAGATTCTTCTGATGTGCATTCTCTTGTCAACCTGACACACAAATGCATCACCTCAAGTTATAAATTTTCCTTTCTTGTTTGTTCCTTGTTTCTTGCTGATCTTATGCTTATATATCATAAGATAAAATACAGTACAATTTTGCAAGTACCATAATTTTTAAATTTTAGCAAACTTTAAAGGCCAATGATCTTGTTTAAAACACCCAAAGTCATAACTGTAGAATCAAAGTAAATTTAAATCTTTCTTATTCCAAGAGGGAACAACTTTTGGACAGTAATAAGCAAATCAAATTACAATGAAAAATTCAGTATTTTAAGTAACTCAATGTCTGACATTTGAGATTCACGCCTTAGCGTCTGGTTCCAAAGGGCTCTGTTAGTCTGTTGGTCCTCCTCTAGCTCTACCATCTGTAACACACACACACACACACACACACACACACACACACACACACACACGAGAGAAAGAGAGAGAGAGAGAGAGAGAGGGGGAGGGGGGCTCAGGTCAGCTGTACTGCTGTATTGCAGAACAACCACTCCCTTTGGCATGGGTTTTGAAGTTCTTGCGTCTCCAGTATCTTGGTGACTCCACTGAACTAAGTCTGCATCTTAGTCGATGCTTCTCTCGGTCTTCCTTCATAGTCTCCACCCCTACTATATGGTGCCAGGACACTGCCTCTTTGCCACAACACTATCAATCTTACAGCATTCATGGTAACAATTAACACCATGTGAAAGACTCTCAGTTCTTAAACATGTAGTTAAAATGCTTGACGTTACTAGTTTTATTTTGTTTTGTTTTTCTCTAATGAGTTATTTTCTTAAATTCCTAAATTCTTAAGTTCTTTAATTGAACAGGACTCAAGGAAATGAAGCTGCTGAAGAGCAAATCCACACCCAAACCATTTGGAATCTGTGAAACAAACACAGGGATAACCCAAATGCTTTCAGTGCATTTATTTTCTTAAAAGCTCGATTTTTTTTATTATTAACTTGAGTATTTCTTATATACATTTTGAGTGTTATTCCGTTTCCCGGTTTCCGGGCAAACATCCCCCTCCCCTCCCTTCCTTATGGGTGTTCCCCTCCCAACCCTCCCCCATTGCTGCCCTCTCCCCAACAGTCTAGTTCACTAGGGGTTCAGTCTTAGCAGGACCCAGGGCTTCCCCTTCCACTGGTGCTCTTACTAGGATATTCATTGCAACCTACGAGGTCAGAGTCCAGGGTCAGTCCATGTATAGTCTTTGGGTAGTGGCTTAGTCCCTGGAAGCTCTGGTTGGTTGGCATTGCTGTACATATGGGGTCTTGAGCTCCTTCAAGCTCTTCCAGTTCTTTCTCTGATTCCTTCAACAGGGGTCCTGTTCTCAGTTCAGTGGTTTCCTGCTGGCATACGCCTCTGTATTTGCTGTATTCTGGCTGTGTCTCTCAGGAGCGATCTGCATTCACATTTTGATCATCCGTCTTGAGTTTCATTTGTTCTAGGCATCTAGGGTAATTCAAGCATTTGGGCTAATAGCCACTTATCAATGAGTACATACCATGTATGTCTTTCTGTGATTGGGTTAGCTCACTCAGGATGATAGTTTCCAGTTCCAACCATTTGCCTACGAATTTCACAAAGTCATTGTTTTTGATGGCTGAGTAATATTCCATTGTGTAGATGTACCACATTTTCTGTATCCATTCCTCTGTTGAAGGGCATCTGGGTTCTTTCCAGCTTCTGGCTATTATGAATAAGGCTGCGATGAACATAGTGGAGCACGTGTCTTTTTTATATGTTGGGGGCATCTTTTGGGTATATGCCCAAGAGAGGTATAGCTGGATCCTCAGGCAGTTCAATGTCCAATTTTCTGAGGAACCTCCAGACTGATTTCCAGAATGGTTGTAGCAGTCTGCAACCCCCACCAACAATGGAGGAGTGTTCCCCTTTCTCCACATCCTCGCCAGCATTTGCTGTCACCTGAGTTTTTGATCTTAGCCATTCTCACTGGTGTGAGGTGAAATCTCAGGGTTGTTTTGATTTGCATTTCCCTTATGACTAACGATGTTGAACATTTCTTTAGGTGTTTCTCAGCCATTCGGCATTCCTCAGCTGTGAATTCTCTGTTTAGCTCTGAACCCCATTTTTTAATAGGGTTATTTGTCTCCCTGCTGTCTAACTTCTTCAGTTCTTTGTATATTTTGGATATAAGCCCTCTATCTGTTGTAGGATTGGTAAAGATCTTTTCCCAATCTGTTGGTTGCCGTTTTGTCCTAACCACAGTTTCCTTTGCCTTACAGAAGCTTTGCAGTTTTATGAGATCCCATTTGTCGATTCTTGATCTTAGAGCATAAGCCATGGGTGTTTTGTTCAGGAAATTTTTTCCAGTGCCCATGTGTTCCAAATTAAAAGCTCGATTTTTAAATAAGCACATGGTAACACCCTTTATGCTGCTTCCTTTCCCCTTTCTCATGTTCCCTCCTTAAACAAGTCTTCTCTTGTTCTATTGTCATTGAGTTTGTTTAATTTGTCCGTGTATCCTTGTCCTTGTTTATTTTATAGAAATGTTATGAAAGTTTTGCACCCTAGTCTATCACTTTAATCTCTGTAGTTTGTTCTCATTTACCAAATTCTCTTCCTTCCTGTTGGTGACCAGTAGCATAACTGGTTAGTTCAGGAAGACCTAGCTCACTCATTCAACACATATGACAAAATGATAATCATGTTTTACTCCTATTACTGAGAAAAAGTAGCCCCTCATTACCAGTATTGACTCAGTGAACATTCACTGATGGTAAATACCTTTCTGACAATATGTGCCTAATGAGACTTGGACAGGAATGATAAGCACACCATTAACCTTTGAAGTCATTGAAATGGTAGAACCAAAAATTATCATTTGTAAAATGGTGTGGCAGTGCTTTATGGATCATTTCACTTAGAGATCACTCTTAAGAAAGTAGGTTAGAACCTTAAGAAGTTTAGATTTTTGTTTTTTGTTTTGTTTGTTTTTTTTTTTTTTGTTAAAAACAACTAAGTGAACAGATTACAAAATTTTATAAGCCCTCATTTTCTTCTATAAAGAGTTCACACCCTTTTTGTTGGTTCAAATGTAAGAACACATAGTAGTAAGAATGAATTTCTCCAAACTGTGCAGATAAACTGCCATGGAAACAAAATGAAATGTATTTACTTTTTAATAATGCTCTTGTGAAAATGTTCCTCCAAATTTTGCATGTATTATTTTTTTTCCAAAAGATTGTTTGCTTTGTTCTAGTAGAAAGGCAGAGAATGTCATTCACATCTGGTTATTTGGAATTCTTCTATGTGAACATTAATTACTGTGAGTTTTCCTTTATGACTTTTTCATATCCTTTGCCATCCTCCTATCTCTTTCACATCGCTAGCAGCCCCTCTTTTATTCTCATGCTACCTTACTGAAGCTTTTTGACAATCGGTGTGTTAGCACTATGGAAACAGCCATGAAGACCCTAGTTTATTATGTGACAGATGTAGGGTTTACAAGAAGGATAAGAATATTGTGTTTTCATCAATGCAGAAGCTCCTCTGTTGGCTTTTGACTTGCAGGAGATTTTTAAATTTCCCCAGTTGGTTTGATATGCAACCCAGATCCAAGACCAGTGTTTTTGAAGCACAAATGGTAGTCTGTGGTGGTAATTATTAGAAATCCCAGGCTGGTGCTTCTACAACATCTTTGACTGTTTATGTTCCTGGATGAAAGACATGCAGCCTTTATATTTTTAATATGCTTTAGGCAGCACAATAGCTGTTCAGCTGCCTACCCTCCATGATGCTAGAATCTATTTTCCTATTGATAAACCCGAGTTATTACTTCCTATTTACTGTGTTCCATCTGGGCTGCGCTTATCTCCAATTGGCCAGCCTACATGGTCATGTTTTTATGACTTAGCTATCACATGGTGGCCCTCCTTCTCCTTCCTACACATTCTTCTTCCATGGCAGTTTCTTCTTCTTTCTCCTCATGATTCTCTCTTCCCAAGCCTGTGAAACTTCAACCCCACCTATGTATCTTTTGTCTAGTGATTGGCTATTGGCTTCTTAATTACTAATCACAATAACTGGGGGAAGGGTCACTCAGTGTCTTACTGCACACTCTTTCATCTTTGGGGTAACCAGTCTTGGAGACCCCAAATTAGCATTAGAATACAAGCACCATTAGGCTAATTTTTGGTATTACCTTCAGCAGGGACACCTTTGGTACCTGTCGCTGTGGCAACGGCCATACATTCCCAGAAGACCTTTTGGTTCAATTCGCAGCTCCACCTGGGAGTAGTTACATCATATTCCAAATGAAAGGCAGACAGCTTCTGTGCTCTCTCTCTCTCTCTCTCTCTCTCTCTCTCTCTCTCTCTCTCTCTCTCTTTCTCTTCTTTTTCTTGCCCCTTCCCCTTGTCTCGTTCTCCCATTAAATCTCTCCACATGGAACCTTGTTGGTTTGGTGTGCTGTATCCAGGTGGGCATGAGCCGATATTTCACAACAGTGAGACTTTTAATAACAACACTAACCCGCTACAATAGTCTATGAGTTAGTTTTGCTCTGGCGTGTGTGGATAAGCAGGCTGACAAGATTTGTTTGTTTTTCTTTTTTTTACAGTATTCGATTATTTTTTGTTTATTGCATATTTTATTTATTTACATTTCAAATGTTATTTCTGTCCCAGGTTGCCCCTTCAGAAATCCCTATCCCATTCCTCCACTCCCTGCTTCTATTGGGGTGCTCCTCCTCTCCTGCCTACCCCACCCTGGCATTCCTCTACACTGGGGTATCCCCCCCTTCACAGGACCAAAGGCCTCTCCTCCCATTGATGTCTTACAAGCCATCCTCTGCTACATATGCAGCTCCATTGGTTGTTTAGTCCCTGGGAGTTCTGGGCTATCAGGTTGGTTAATATTGCTGCTCTTCCTATGGGGTTGCAAACTCTTTCAGCTCCTTCAGTCCTTTCGATAATTTCTCCTTTGGGAACCCTGTGCTCAGTCCAATGGTCAGCTTTAAGTATCTGCCTCTGTATTTGTCTGGTTCTGGCAGAGCCTCTCAAGAGACACTTGTATCAGGCTCCTGTCAACAAGCAATTCTTGGCATCCACAATAGGTTTGTTGTCTGTATATGGGATGGATCCCCAGATGGGGATGTTTCTGGATAGCCTTTCCTTCAGTATCTGCTCCACACTTTGCCTCTGTATTTCCTTTCATGAGTATTTTGTTCCCCTTTTTAAGAAGGACTGAAGCATCCACACTTTGGTCTTCTTTCTTCTTGAGCTAAATATGGTCTGTGAATTGTATCTTGGGTAATCCGAGCTTTTGGGCTTATTAGTAAGTGCATACCAGGTATGCTTTTTGTGACTGGGTTACCTCACTCAGGATGATATTTTCTAGTTCCACTCATTTGCCTATAAATTTCATGAAGTCATTGTTTTTGATAGCTGAGTAGTATTCCATTGTGTAAATGTACCACATTTTCTATATCCATTCCTCTGTTGAAGGACATCTGTTTATTTCCAGCTTCTGGCTATTATCAATAAGACTGCTATGAACATAGTGGAGCATGTGTCTTTGTTGTATGTTGGAGCATCTTTTAGGTATATGCTCAGAAGAGGTATAACTGGGTCCTCAGGTAGTGGAATGTCCAATTTTCTGAGGAACCTCCAGACTGATTTCCAGAGTGGTTGTACCAGTTTGCAGTCCCACCAATAATGGAGGAGTGTTCCTCTTTCTCCACATCCTTACCAGCATCTGTTTTTTGATCTTAGCCATTCTGATTGTTGTGACATGGATTCTCAGGATTGTTTTGATTTGGATCTCCTTGATAACCAAGGATGTTGAGCCTTCCTTTAGTTACTTCTCAATATTCCTCAGCTGAGAATTCTTTGTTTAGCTCTGAACCCCATTTTTAATAGGGTTATTTGGCTCTCTGGAGTCAAACTTCCTGAGTTCTTTGTATATTTTGGATATTAGTGCTCTATCCGATGTAGGATTGGTAAAGATCTTTTCCCAATCTGTTGGTTGTTGTTTTGTCCTAACAATAGTGTCCTTTGACTTACAGAAGATTTGTAGTTTTATGAGGTCCCTTTTGTCCATTCTTGATCTTAGAGCATAAGCCATTGGTGTTTTATTCAGGAAAATTTCCCCTGTGCTTTACCAATCCTACATCTGATAAATGTATGCTCACGGTCTTGAGGTCCAAGACAAGGTAATTTCTTAATTCATTTTTATAAGATATCATGCATAATCTTTTAATGTTTGTATTAGTTTAGTAAGAATCTATAAAAATGAGAAAAAAGAAACAAAATTTGAAGTTTAAGGAACTAAAGAAGTTAACACGATAATACTTCCCCTGAAGTACAGCAACTTGGCACAATGTTTGGAATATGCGCGTTTCTACTTGTGGAACTCCTGAGGAACTATTTGAGCTCCTTAGGACATGATTCATCCTTGCTTTTCCTATGACCTCTGTAGACTGTGAGTAGCAGCAGTCTTGAGGATCATTACTACGATATAACTTAAAGACACTTCCCCTGTAGCTATGAGGTACATATGTTTTCTTCTGTTCTATGTCCATGTCAGGAACTCTAGGCCCTGTTGTGGGTTGCTCGATTCATCTGTGGGACTTTGAGTGCATGTTTATCATGAAGACTGGTGAGTGCATATCTAGAGCCTTGTTTGCACTGCTTTTCATTCTCAGAATGAAAACTCAAATGCCTGCAATTGCGTCACACCTCTGTCCCTTTAAGACTTTATCAGGATACTCACCTTTCAGTGTTTCCGTTTCCTCTTTAGAAAATAAAAAATAGACTTTCATATGAATATTTCATGTGGATTTGGGGAGTAATGAAAAGGAATTTACAATTGAAAAGCATTTTATACTGCTTACTGATGGCAACCATGCTTCATATGCCTAGCCATGCTTTTTAGATGGACACCTTTAATATTTTCATAAAACTGAAAATGTCAGTGATATTTCATCCATCTTAAAGGAGCAGAGACTAAGTCCAATATTATTGAAGGGATGGATAATGAATAGAAATCAAACATTCTCCTCCTCTTCCCCTACCTCCTCCTCTTCCTTCCTTTTAATTCTCTTGGACACGGTAGCTCTAGGCCAGTCTTAAACTCCCAGCATAACTAAGAACAGGTTATAACTCTTGGTGCTCCTGCTTCTACTTTACAAGTGTTGTGACTGTGAATTTAACATATGCTGTCATGCCTGGCCCCAGAATCTAAATTTTTTTTTTTACTATACAGTTTCTTTTTTTTTTTCAGAATCTAAATTTTAATACTTATTTGCACCTAGTAACCCAAAGTATTAAAGTCAGTTGCAATGTTTCCTATTTTACCCATTGCTCAATAATGATGAGTCCATTGTTTAATATTAAGAATAGACATGGGCTGGAGAGATGGCTCAGCCGTTAAAGGCTAGGCTCACAACCAAAAATATAAGAATAGACATGAAGTCAGAGTGGTAGGATTTCATCATTGCTTATGTAAACATGGGAAAGTCTCCAAAGCTTTATGGAGTTGAAATTTTCACTTACAAAATGAGACTTAAGATTAAATATAAAACATATGTACTGGAACCCCTTATCCAGATGGAGTCCTCTCTATGGATATTAATCTATCCTCTTTCACATGCAATTGTAGTGTTATTGTCTGGATATTATCATTTCACAGAAACCCAGAAGAATATAACAAAGCTCACAGCTTCCATTACAGACTCTAGGTTAAGGACAGAGGAAAGACTCAGGTTTCTACCCACTCTGAGAAAGGAAATATATGTGTATATACAATATCTTCAGACCAAGTTTCAGCACAAGTTCAGGCATTCAGGCTAAAGAACTATTCTACTTTGAAAGTACACAGAGAGTATCTTAATTAGAACTGATTGTTCTTTTTGAAGGGCCTGCAAACAGGCCCAAGCATCACAAACATGTGGCCAGTGGGTCTTGTCCCACCCCCTTTCCTCTTCCTTGCTAAAGCATTAGGTTTCTAAGTACTTCCACATTTCTAAAGCTATCCAGCAAGCTCCATTTTCTTATTTGGCAGCCTCCTTATGCCTGACTCATTCCTGAACCTGCCCACTAAGGTCCAGTTATCAAGCTTCATTATTTAGCTATACAGATTAACATGTCCAATCAGGATTTATCAACTCAATCTACCACAGACCTCTCTTTCTTCTTCTTAAAAAAAACCAAAAAACAAAAAACATTTTATTTATTTACTTATTTATTTATTTTTACATTCCAGATTTTATTCCCCTCCCAGTCCACTCCCCCGAGAGTTCCATATTCCATACCTCCACCCCGCCACCTGCCCTCCCCGTGTTCCCCTCATCCCACCACCCTGTCTCCACAAGGATGTCCACACCCTACCCGCCCCACCAGACCTCCAAACTTCCTGGAACCTTCAATCTCTTAAGGATTAGGTACATCTTCTCTGACTGAACCCAGACCCAGGAGTCCTCTTCTGTGTATGTGTTGGAGGCCTTATCTCAGCTAGTGTATGCTGACAGGTTGGTGATCCAGTGTCTGAGAGGTCTCAGGGATCCAGGTTAATTGAGACTGCTGGTCCTCCTACAAAGTTGACCTCCTCCTTAGCTTCCTCCAGCTTTTCCCTAATTCAACCAGAGAGGTCAGCAGCTTCAGTTCATTGGTTGGGTGCACATATTTGCATCTGATATTTTTCAGCTGCTTGTTGGGTCTTTTGGAGAGCAGTCACAGTAGGTCCCTTTTTGTGAATGCCCCATAGCTTCAGTAATGGTGTCAGGTCTTGGGACTTCCCCTTGAGCTGGTACCCAATTTCGGCCTCCTCCCAATGTCACCTCTTTCTATGCTTTCTGCTAGCCCTTAGGGCTCCAGTCTTTTTCTCCCACCCAATACCAGATCATGTTCCCCTCTCCCTGCATACTCTTTCTTTAACCTGTCCCTCCATCCCTCCTCCCTTGTGGTTGCTTTCTTCTCCCTCCCAAGTGGAACTGATGTGTTCCCACTTGGGCCTTTGAGCTTGTTGACCTTTTTGAGTTCTGTGGACGGTATCTTGGTTATTTTGTACTTTTTTTTTGGGGGGGGGTAATACCTACTTATTGATGAGAACATACCATGCATGTTCTTTTGTATCTTAGTTACCTCATTCAGGATGACATTTTCTAGTTCCATTCATTTGCCTGCAAAACTCGGGATGTCCTCGTTCTTAATAGCTGAATAGTATTCCATTGTGTAAATGAACCACATTTTCTGTATCCATTCTTCTGTCATGGGACAAAATCTAGAAAAGAGATCAAGAATTACAGATGTAAGTATCACCAACAAAAAACAAGAGATAGAAGAGAGAATCTCAGATGTAGAAGATATGGTAGAAGAGATTGAAACAATGGTTAAAGAAAATTCAAAACATAAAAATCTCTTAACCCCAAACATCCAGGAAATTCAGGACACAATGGAAAGACAAAATTTAAGAATAATCAGAATAAAGGAGAATGAAGATTTCTGGCTCACAGGACCTGAACACCTCTTCAACAAAATCAGTTTTCCAACCTAAAGAAAGAGATGGCCATAATGGTACAAGAAGCCTACAGAACACCAAATAAATGAGACCAGAAAAGAAAATCCTCTCATCCCATAATAGTTAAAACACAAAACATAAAGAACAAAGAAAGAATATTAAAGGCTGCAAGGGAAAAGGCCCAAGTCACATACAAAGGAGGACATATCAGAATTATACCAGACTTCTCAATAGAGACTATGAAAGCCAGAAGAGCTTGGTCAGAGGTCATGCAGACTCTTTTTTTCTTCTTCAAACCACTCTTTCAGAGACACCTGCTGCTGCCTTTGTCTGATCAAAAAGCAGGACCCACCCACCCCCAAGTATCTCTGAGGTAATCAATCTCCTTTGTGTTGTGAAATTGATGGCTGGGTTTGTTCTGTGCTGACTCTGAGGCCCCTTCACTTTCCTTCCAGTTCAATATCTGTTTCACTAAAACAAGGCTGGAAAATGGAAACAGATGAAGTTAATACTAACCTAGAGGAGAAAATATAATATGCAAATAATTTCTTAAAATTTTTTTATATATAATTCTCAGAACCTAGGTAAGTGTTTGGAGGGCAACTGAAAGGAATGTAAGAAGTAAATGGGAAAAAGGCTCATGCAAAAATTCTTTTAATAATTAGTGATTAAAATAAGTAGCCACAGTTTCATGCAGTATTCAGTTAATGTCAAGAAAATTAATAGAAGAGTTTATAACATTTACTATTCATTGCTAACTTGATTAGATTTAGAATCATTATAAAGCATATTTCTGGGTGTGTCTTTGACAGTGTTTCTCAGAAAAGTTTACTGAAAAAGAAGCTACAATCTGAACATGGATGGCACTGTTATTATTGGTGTGGTGCTAGACTGAACAGAGTGGAGAAAAGGAGTTTAAATTTCTCTACTTCTTGATAGCAAACACAATGTTGCTCTCTGGTTGCCATGACTTCATATAATCTCAAACTGTGAACCAAAATAAATCCACCTTTTCTTGAACTTCTCATGTCAGATATTTTTGCAACAAAAGGAAAGGAACTAATATAATAACCTTTAGGGCCCTCACACATCACCAATAGCCTGCCTCCCCATGTGCTCCCACTGCTGCACTGCAGAAATGCTTCGCCTACTCTGTTCTTCACCAGCTGAGATCAGAGTCCTGGATATTTATTTCTCATCTCACTTGGATCTATGCTTAAATTGCAAAATCTGGTGTGAATATTCAGACTTAATGCCTTAATGTGTAGACCTTTTAGTCAATGTTATAGCTGTTAAAATTGGGTCACAGGGAAGGACAGTAACTATTGAGTAAACTTAGGAAGTTCCAGAGTAATAGAAGATGGGGTCCTGGTTGCAAAGTTAATTAATTCAAAGAATAAGTTCAAAAATATTGGAACTAAACTTGTTCAAAATGTTACCAAAAACACACATAAAGAGTCTGGGGATTACACTACCACTGCTGCAGTTCTAGCATGTTCTACAGCTATGGAGGGCTTTGAGAAGGTCAGCAAAGGGGCCAATCCAGTAGAAATCTGGAGAGATATTATGTTGGTTGTTGATATTGTAATTGCCTAACTTAAAATACAATCTAAACCTGTGACATCCCCTGAGGAACTTGTTCAGGTTGTTACAGTTCCTGAAAATGGAGACAGACATTGTAAATAAAATTTCTGAAACAATGAAAGAGATTGGAAGAAAGAGTGTCATCACAGTAAAGGATGGAAAACCCCTGAATAATGAGTTAGAAATTGGTGAAGCATGAAGTTTGATGAAAGATATTTTTCCATATTTTAATGACACATCAAAAGATGATAAATGTGAACTCCAAGATACCTATTTTTTGTTGAGTGAAAAGAAAATTTCTAGTGTCTCGTTCATTGTACCTGCTCTTGAAATTGGCAATGCTTATTGGAAGTCCTTGGTCATAATTGCTGAAGATAATGATGGAAAAACTATAAGTTCCCTGGTTTTGAACATGCTTAAGTTTGGTTCTCAGGTTGTAGTCATGTAGAGCTCTGGCTCTAGGGTTTGGAGACAATAGGCAGAACCATATGGCTATTGTTTCTGGTGGTATGGTATTTCAAGAAGGGTGGAAACTAGATCTTGAAGATGTTCAAGCCCATGTCTTAAGAAAAAGAAAAAGAATGCATATGTTGAAGGATCATGTCTTAACCAAAGATGATGACAAGCTTTTGAAAGAAAAAGGTGACAAACTCAAGTTGAAAAATGTATTCAAGAAATCACTGAGCAGCTGGACATCACAACTAATGAGTATGTAAAGGAAAAGCTGAATGATAAACTGGCTAACTTTCAGATGGAGTAGCTTTCCTGAAGGCTCAGGGGATATGTGATGTTGAAGTGAATGAGAAGAAAGACAGAGTTATAGATGCTCTTGATGCTACAAGAGCAGCTGTTGAAGAAGGCAATATTCTAGGAGGGGTTGTCCTGTCTTGTAGTCATACCAGCCCTAGACTTATTAAAGCATGATAATAAAGATCAGGAAATAGGTATATAATTTATTAAAGAAGCACTCAAATCTCCTTCCATGATTATTGAGAATGAATGTGTTGAAGGATCATTGATAATTGAGAAAATTTTGCATAGTTCCTCAGACATTGGCATGATGCTATGCTCAGAGATTTTGTGAACACGTCGAAAGGAGAAATCATTGATCCAACAAAGGTTGTTAGAACTACTTTATTGGATGCTGTTGAGATGGCCTTATTGGTAACTACAGCTGAAACTGTAGTAACAGAATTCCTAAAGAAGAAAAGGACCTGGAATCAGCACAGCGAATGGAATGAAAGAGGTATGAGAAGTGTCATGTTCTAATGCCTAAAGTAGTCCTTTGCCCTTATCTATGACAGGAAGCTCAAAGAATGTTCCTTATCAATAGACTTCAGAGAAGTCACCTGAAGAAAATGACTGAAGAGAGGGGCTGGGTGACTGATCACTATAACCACCATCATTTATTGCTTCTTTTGACAATATATAATTGTTTTCTGCTGTCATTGTTCATGTCTACAGAAAAATTATTTGTATTTTTGAATAAAATACAAATTGTACATTTGTACAAAATGTACAGTTGTACATTCCTGATATTGGGTGCAAGTGTCAAATACCAGTGTCTTGCTTTCAACTTAAATAATGATAGTGTTGCAACTATTTTGTTACAGTAAGGATTGTAGTGCTGTGTCACCACATGAGAAATGCAGAAGTAGCCTTTCTGTGGCAAGTGATAATATTTGTGTACAATGTAGAGAAGTATTCAATTAACTGACAACCTATGTGTAACAAAATTTTGTTTGAAATTCAAAAAATAATCTTTAGAGATTGTGTAACAAATGACTTTGATCTTTGAAACCTTTCCACTGAAATCCTGTCAGGGATGTTCTTACCCTCAGATTGTTTATCACAAATGCGGAAATGGCTTGTTTATTGTTACATAACTTTAAAAGACCTAGGATACAGTCAGTAAAAACAAAGTAAATTAGATGCTAAGATGTGGAGAGAGGCAAGACCATAACCAGGGTCTGAGACACCCTGGGAGCTGTGCTTCTGAACCATACTCTTCTCAAGTTCCAGGGCACATGGGCTGAATGGCAAGTTAAAGGGTGGATACTAGGAGCAGAAAGATTAACTTGTACCATATATAGTGAAAATTTTAATAACTCATTAAATAATTGAGAATATCAAAGACCTTTAATAAAGCAATAATCCCTTGATCCTAATTCATTTTAGACAGGAGTCACTAGTGTTTAAATCAGTAGGGACGGCATTTAAATACCTGGCTAGAATCTAGCCATTATAAGTTATATTAACTAAATAAATGCATCTAGTTAACAGTTCCCATACAAATTATACTTCGAGCTTAGACCAGCACAGCATTGGCCATCTAGTTCCAAAGCTCAATGATGTGTTTAGCAGGTGGGTGATCTTTAGGATCTTCACTAGCACACACGCAAAAGAGTTCAATGACTTTCTGGTAGGATTCATCCACTTCTTCCATATTGATGGGTGACTTCGTCCCCAGAGCTGCATAGTATGCTTCATCATTGAAGTCACTCTCATCAAAGGTTGCATCATCATCATCATCACCACCACCACCATCCTCATCCTCATCCTCATCCTCATCAGCATCTGGAAGATTGATGTGTGGAATACATAAAATCATCATTTCCCACAGAGTAAGGCCAAAAGCAAAATATCTGCCTTGTTAGTAATAAAGTCATTTTCCTCCAATGCTTCCTTGGGATTCCAGGGCTCAGTATCAATATAACTCTTACCAGGATCAATCAGTCATATTTTCATCCAATGGCAGAGAGACTCCTACATCACAGGTTTTAGTTATTTCAAAATCACCTTTATTTACAACATTTGAAGACTTTCTGTCTCCATGAGCAGCTTCTTTTCCTGATGCAGATGCTCTCGCCCTCTCACCATGTCCAAAGCAACTCTGAGAATTACAGCTGCTGGAAAAGGACTTCCACTGTCTTTGTTCTTCTCTTCTATTAAGTCAGTGAGAGACTTTTCATCTCTATACTCCATAGCAAGGCACAGACTACCATCACTGGCTTCAGTAAAAACATGTACCCTACAATGCTTGGATGATTAAGGTTTTTAAAAATCTTAGCTTTATCAGTTAGTCTTTTCTGATACACAGTTCAATAATGATGGTCGCATAAAGGGGTTATCTTTTTCATGGCCCAAGGAGAGTGAGATAACCTTCTCAGAGATCTTTTCATTAGGTGAATGCCGACCCCAATCCCAAAGCCAAGCTTCTGCATAAATGGAGAGGTGAGAATATTTACACATGGAGTCGAACATACTACAATTTTTTTTCAGATAATTTGGTTGACGTCTTGAAATTATTGATTCCTTCTGTTATAGCAGTCATGTTGGGTCCATAGTTGCACCCTCAGGTCAAAAGGTGAAAGTGACAAGCTGGCTTAAAGCTGTCTGGACACCTAGTATAGATGCAGGAACAGCTCCTGCCAACTCTAACTGCTGCAGTATTTAGGGCACCAGAAAGACAGCGGCCCACTGGGGGGCACTGGAGTCAGAACTCAAAAGCTGTTAGGTGACTTGCTTCCAAAAGTACAGGAAAGGCTCCCTCCCACCAACACTCATAGTAAGCTAGGTTCTTTTCTGATAGAGCAGTCTCTCCATACCAAACACATCTACAGCGAGGACAAGTTCTCTGCTTCTCTGGCAGGCAATGTATTAGGTTCAGTTTAAAACAATCTTCTGAAGGACATAGTGGCACAGACCAGTATTCCTATTTTTAGGAGGCTTAAGCATCAGGGTCAGGAGTTCAGGTTCATCCTTAACTACATAGCAAGTTAGAGGCCACCCTGGATCACATGAAACCTGTGTCAAAACAAACAATTTAGCAATAAAGCAGGCTTGTAAGGACACTCTCTGTAGGTATAATTACCATAAGCAAGGAGTTTATTTAGGTAGTGACTAAAGAATTATTCTATAATAAGGTGCTCAAGTGTGAATCAGTTCTATTACTGTGTAGTTTTGTGGAGAATACCAATCTTCTGCTTCTTACCATGTAAATGGATAACAATAAACACACATTCTTTCCTGAAGTGCTCTGAAGTTTAAACACTGTGAACAATGCCAGGTCCATTGATGGCATTCTCAAAGCCACTTTCCCTCAATCTGTGTTATTACAGCTACTGCTTAGCCATTTAACCTCAAGTAAGTTATTTTTCTTAGTTTGATTTTTTTACTTTTAAAATGCACAGTACCAAGTGCAGAATGAAGGATGAGAAGTATACCTCGAACCATGGTGGCACACATACAGCACAGTTATTTAATTTGTTGCAGCCTCAGTAGTTTTGCTATTCACATGTACATTTTATGAATCTTAATACCACCTCTTCATCATGACATAACTACACGTGTGCATACATGTGTGCACTCTCTTCTCTTCTGTATACTGTTAATCATTCAAGAAATGTAAAGAACAAAATTCACTTTGTAGCACAGAAGTCACAGTGACAAATGCAATAGGACCTCTAATCTGTTCATTGGTATCCACAAAAAGTAATAAAATTTAGCTACTTTAAATCTCACATGTTATCATAGCTTTACACCATTAATCATAAAACATTTTCGAGTAACTCAAGGAATGAATATTGTAATATTTTCTGTATCACATTGTTATAGGCAATAAAAGTTTGTGAAAATGCTAAAAATTAGTTTTAATTCGGTGATTTGCTTTAAAAAATATTAACTCACTCACTACCCCTTAGAACTCAAATTTGTTAGATCCATGTTTTGGGTAGCAGTTTCATCTGGAGATGAAAACATTCCATTCTGTAGAGAAGCTCCTTAAAACAGAAGGTAAACAATTCAAAACAGCTTCAGGAAGTCTCTGAAGCTGATCAGATTCACTAGGTCCCTCTTTCCAAAGTGTAAACATAAAAATTTCTGATAGTTGGTCTCAGCCAAGTCAGAAATGCACAAAAGATTCTTGAGATTAGAGCACCTGCCTGGAAGAAGCATAAAAAAGCTGAGTGGCATAGAAGAGGTTTGGACCAACTGAACCACTTGAAAAGGACAACCTCCAACCTGTTGAACTGCCTGCAAGTTTTGCCCTGTGCTCCCCATTCCCAGCTTTGTTGAGCTGTCATCATGCTAGGATGGGCCTGGGCGATATACCAGTCTCTGACCCACTTCTGCTCCATTAACTAACCCCTTGCTCATATTTCTGTAAGTAACCCCAGTAAAACTCATTGGCTCACAAAGTTGGAATTTGTACTTCGGTCTGTTGTGGGTTTTTTATTGGGGTAAATTGCAGTCACACAGGAAACATCTTGTGTCATACCATCATACTTCCCCTACAAGTTTGAGACATTCTTCTGCTAATAAATGCTAATAAATTACAAGTCCTACCTATCAGTCAGATTTCACAGTGCTGTAGAGTTTCAAAACTTGTTCTTTTTATCCTCACCTTAGTGCCCACCTATGTATTTCTCAGCAAATTACCTCCTGGATTGAAGCACATCCAAGTTAGGAAAAGGAATAGATCTTCAGCTGTTAGTCCTATTGCTGCTGTAAAAATGAACATGAGCTCAGAGGCTTACAGCAGCACAAGTTTATTCTCTCATAGTTCTAAGGGTTAGAAATGTTGCTGAGGCTTTACTGGATTAAATCCATGGATTAGCTCTGCTCTGGGAGAAAGTGTATTACTTTTTAGCATTTCTACCTTAAACTGGTCATATGGAACACACACCTTGTACTCCTCCCTCATCTTGCACTCCAACTGCACATGAGACTTGAACTTTTCAAAGCCACACTACTGTTTTCTTCTGTTCCATCTTCCATAAGGGTCCTTGTGTTTATCCTGGGTTTACCCAACAAATGGAGCTTGTTTCTCCATTTGGAATTCAGCAAATTCACAACTTAAATTTGCAACCTTTATCTCCTTTCACCATGTAGGATAATATGACAGATTCCAGGAAAAAAAGTGAAACTTTAGAAGTTTGTTATTTTACCTACACAAATAGTTAAAATGTATTGCAAACATATTTCATCATTTCAGATTCACCATACATAAAACTGTTATATATATTTACTTTAAAACTTAATTTAATTTTTTTGAGGTGGTTCTGAGAATTGAGCACATGGCTTGTGTAAATGTTGCAGGGCTGAATGGCAAGGATTCCTTTACAGAAGTTCTACTCCAGTTGCTGGGAGTTTCCCCAATTCAAGTATGTAAGAACTCTGCTCCATCTGGGCAAGGTTTCCCCAGCAAAAGCTCTGCTCTGGAGAAATTGTTACAGCTCTACTGGAAAAGGTATCCTGGCAGTAGAGGGTCAACTAATACCAGGAAGTCATACAAGAGATTTTCTTGTGTGTGTGTGTGTGTGTGTGTGTGTGTGTGTGTGTGTGTGTGTGTGTGTGTCTATCCCAGGAGAGTGGCTGCCTCTGCTCAGATGAGAAGTAGCAGGAAGTTGGGCAGAATATAGAGTTTTATACAGGGCTTCTTGGGGACAGGGAGGAGTTGTCCAATGTGGCCTCGGGTTACAAAGATTGTTGCACCTGATTGCACCCAATCATTGGAGGAAGTTCAGGGATTGGTGGAATTATTTTTCTTGTAAGGCAGGGCCTGGCCACTCTCCTACACTGGATTGGAGATACCAGGTTTTAACCTTTAGAAAACAGCTATTAGAGCTGTTAGGGAAGTCTGGAGGTAAGGGTCTGGCCACTTCCCTGCCTTGAGGGCTTATACAGTTTACAAAGGGAGTCCATGGCAGAGAAAGCTTTCCCTGCCACTTGAGTTGGCACAAATAGCCAACATCTTAAGCATAATAATCAAGTTCTTCACCACCGAGCTGCATCACTGAACTGGAAAATTGACATTTAAAAATGGAAGGTCTTTAAATACCTTCAGAAAAATCAGTGTAGATTTCCATCCTGACTTTTCTCAAATAGTACTTGGGTGCACACTAGCTGAATGAGTTCCCCAATCCCTAACTCAGAAAGCCCACAAATACCCAGAATCTGTCAGCATCTCACCTAGGTTTGAGTCAGCTTTTTATGTCCCCCAACTTGTAGCTTGTACCACCCTATAAACCGATGCCAGCCAGGAGAGTATTGTGACTGTCTCCGGGGCAGCTCCCGTAAGCCAAAGCCCAGATGGGAGCAGCAGGCTCATCCTATTATTGACAGATTACTCATCCCACTTCGTCTTGCTATGCTCACTTCTAGCTGGGAGCTGTATTCATGAACTTTCTGGTTACCACTGAATTGAAAATAATGCCATTCCTCAGAAAAAAATTTAACACCGAGTGTTTGAAGGTTGGACTTGTAATTTCTTTATACCTGTTCTAAAATCAAATAATTTTGGGCAATGGCAAAAGTATTTTCTCAACAGAAGCAGGTTAGAGACTCCTAATAAAAACACACCAATGAAATGTGTCCACAATCACAAGCCATATTGCAAAACCACAAACAATAGGGAAGGTCAAGAAAATATATCTCCTCCAAAAACCCAGCACTGCTATGGAAATGTTCTTCAATGAGAATCACCTAGAGAAGCCCTGGGATACAGAATTTTAAAGAACGTTTATAGATGTAATCAAAGAATTGAAGAAGTTCAAAGAAGACACAAAGAAACACCACATTGATCTTAAAAATAATAAAGATAAACGTCCAAATCAATTCTAAGGAAACACAAATTTAAGTATGATTCAAATTAGATATAAAACAATTCAGAATTTGAAAACAAACAATAAAAACCTAAAAATATTACAACATATTCAATATCAAATAAAGATGGAACTGAAAATTTCAATAACTCGATCAGAGAGAAATCTTCCCACATTTGATAGGAGCAGATTCAGAGACCCATAGCCAAAAATTATAGCTAAGGGAACACTGTGGAAGAGGCCAAGGAAGGTTTATAGGAGCCATACGAGTTGAGGATCTATGTTTGTTTGGCTATTTCTGTGTAGCCTGATCTTTTCTAAAGGAAAATGACGGAGCAGTGAGTTTGAGAGAGATGGAAGGTGTGGGAGGGAACTGGGAGGAAGTGGAATGAGGGGAAACTGTGGTTGAGTTATATTGTGTAGAAAAGAATAAATGAGAAAGAAAATTACACAAATATAGTATATATAAATATAGTAGGAAATTTTCAAATGTCAAAGAGATTCAGAATATTATAAGGGAATACTTTACAAACCTGTTCTCCATTGTATCAGAAAATCTAAAAGAAATGGATAGGTTTTTAGATTCATCTGAACTAGTAAAGTTAAATCAAGAGATAAATGACTTAAGCAGACCCTTAACCAACGGGTTAACGATAATGATAATGATAATGATAATGATGTTCAACATAAAATACCACCAAATTTAATGAGAAAGAACAATAATTTCAAAAAAGTGGCATGATATAAAACCAATGACCTTTCTATATGCTAGCAACAAGCACTTTGAGAAAGAAATTATGGAAATACTTACATTCACAATAGTCTTTAAAACATATGTAGGAATAAACCAAATGAAAGAGTTGAACTACATCGACAATGACAACTATAAATGTTTAAGGAGGAAGACATTAGATGATGGACAGAGTTCATATATATGCTCATGGATGGATTGAAATAGTCTTATAAAAAGATCATTCCAGCAAAGCAATTTACAGATAGCACTAACATTTTTCAAAACATCCTTTAAAGAAATAGGAAAGAAATGGAGGGTTTTACTAAGATCCACTATTGATCAAAATGCAAAGAACAGCAGATTGTAGGGTACCCACCCCTAATTAGTTCATCTATATCTAAGCCTCAGGGAACATGGAAGAAGAGGTGTCTGAAAGACTGTAAGAGGCAAAGGACCACGAAATGTTCAGTGAAATAGTGTCTTTCAAATATAACAGGGTGCTGAACCTGTGAAATCTCAACAATATTGTTATCTGAATGAAATTTGCCTAATGACCATTCTAATGGACATGGCAATGTGGGTGGGGGGAATTCCACAAGATGTGTGTGTGTGTGTGTGTGTGTAACAAAAATAATTGCAGTAAAAGAGATCATGAATTTGAAAAGGAGTTGAGGTGCTACAGGAGACTAAAGTTGGAGGACCCAGAAGTGGAAACGTAAATATAACATAGATATAACATATAGTGTTCATGTAGAAAATTTCCCCAGAACAAATGATGTACATTGAAAACAGGATTTTGGAAAATTAGAGTACTATAAGGGACAGTACTGTTGGAACCACTGGAGTAAGTTGTTCCTTTCAGGTTTCCACAGGAACTAGAGCAGCAGCCTCTGCTGTTTTATGGTCTTCCTGGTGGGGCACTCAGCTGGTTTCAGTACAAAGAACAGGTAACGTAACACAGAGCTCCTGCAAAGCACTTTTATGTAACAGTCAGGCTGCTAAGGAGTTAACAGAGATCAGCCTCCTCCATGTGAGTTTACATGGAGAATTTGGCACAGGTTGGGCTGAACAGTAAAAGTAGTTTACACTAGCCATTTTTCTTTGACTGACAAGTTACTCGTAAATGGAAATGTAAGACAGTTAAGAAACATTTCAAGTTCATGTAAAGCCATCAAGTATCTTGCTAGTATGTCTACTCTACAGTCTGAAGTCTGAGATTTCATTTGTGTTAGAGCCAAAGTTGTCTTCTCCCACTTGCCACTCTTGGTATAGTTTATGATAAGTACCACAACCTCTGATCTCAACAGCACTGGGAAGTCCACTTCTATTATTTAAGGTATCATAAACAGAGCATTTTGCTCAGTCAATTTAGGTCTCAGCTTTAACATCTTTAAAATGGGGGTAATATTTGTTGCATCCTATAGACTTTACTAAAAAAGTCAAGTAATCCATTAACATTGTATTATCGTGCTTGGCTTGCTGAAAGCCCTCAATGGAGGGCAGCTCTCTTACTGTTTTCTTTTATAAGTATTTCATTTTCTTATCTTACACTGCAGCTAATATATGAGAGGTCTAGACTTATAGCAGAGACTTCTGTATTTATTCTATGAATATGCTATTGAAATGCTTCATTCAATGACACCTTTTCTGAGTAAGAGATTAATTCAAATTATTAAAAGTAAATATTTTAGTTGACATATTTCCCCAGGAACACAACAATGTATATTCTACAAATTCTATTTCTTCTAAATGTAGACCCATCAAAGCCATTTCATTATGTCTACCATTATGGGTTCCTGTACATCTGGAGTCTACTTACTGTATTTCCAATGTTGACCTCTTGCTGTTTTCTTCTCGTCACTGACTCATGATCTGAAAAGTTCAGCTCTGGCTGTTTGGGTGATCTGGGTTGTATCCATGGTGTTGGTCATGCTGAAGAGAAAAGATATCCCAGGACAAAGATCTGATAAGTATATGTGGACTGCGGTGGAATTTATTCTTAAGGAATGTTTACCTCTTCAGCCTGAAACTGTTTTCAGTTACCCTTGCATAAAAAACTAGTTAGTTTTTCCAGAGCCATCCCAGGAGCTTAACATCAGGAAGCTGCTTATGAATATCCTGTCAGCTTTGCATTACTCTGATAAAATATCAACCAGAGTCAAGTGAGAGAGAAGAAACCTTTGTGGGTTCACAGTTTGAGAGCTTTCAGCCCCTGTCCAGTTTGATTCATTGTTCTTGCCTTGTTTAAGATGTAAAGTTGCAGTTCCTGGCAGTTGTACATGGTTGAGGAAGCTCATTCATCTCAGAGCAGCCAAAAAACGCTGAAAGGGAAAGGACAGGGGGAGGGAGGAAATAGAGGGGAAAAGGAGGAAGGTAAGAGGAAGAGGGACAGGGGGAGGGAGGGGGGAGAGAGAGAGAGAGAGAGAGAGAGAGAGAGAGAGAGAGAGAGAGAGAGAGAGAGAGAGAGAGAGAGATTGTAAGAGAGAGAGGCAGATAGATAAAGTGGCAATTCCTCATTTTTTTCACCAAGGCTTTACCTCTTAAAAAATGAGAGAGAGAGAGCTGTTGAAAGCAGGCTGGTTTCCATAGTGACCAGCACATCATCATCTACTGTTTTGCTGCCTGCACAGAGGGGACCTCATCCTGATTTCAGCATGAACAAATGTGGCAGAACACAGTACTCCCTGAGAGATGTGCTGTATCTTAAAGTTCACATATAGGCTACAGAATTCTGTTAGTGTAAAGCATAGGTTTAGTTGCTTACCATGTGGCCGTGTAGGTATAAAGTTCCAATAGTAGAAGAGACCTTAGGCACCATCGTATCAAGAGAGGATGATCACCTGTCTAGTATTTTGTAGAGGATAATATATGTATATATATACATATATATATATATATATGTAGTAATCACTGTGGACTTTTCATATAACACTTTTTACAGTATGGGGAAATACCTGTGCAATGTGATTTGAGGCAAATGGAATGTCAGGAAATGAGAAGAAGGGAGCAAAGAACACAGCTCTCCTGGATTGGTTGTGAACGGGAAGCTGAGTAACAGGAGGCAAGAAAAGTCCGTTTTGATAGAGCAAGACTAAACCACTTACCTCAAAGGAATTAGAATATCATTGCAAAATGAATATTGTAGTGCTTGCAATTTCATTGTATATAATTGTGTTAAAGGTAGTCATTGTCTTCACAGCACTTAATATGCAGAGAATATAGTCCAATTCAATGAAGCTACTATCAGTCAAATCCTGTCCATATAATACATATGGAAAACAATTCCATATACATATATATTTGTGTTTATATATGGTTATATATACATATATTTAATGTTTTCTATTATCATCTTCTATTATTTGTGTCTAAGGATACAACAGGGTGATCCACATTTGTTATGGTTTCTCCAGCTTCATGGTACAATGTTGGGCACAGGGAAGCATTTGTATATTTACAATATGGTTTCCTCTTAGAAATCTGGACACATAGCCAGGATTGGGGATTATATAGGGAATATAGAAGAATGAAATGGTGGGAAGACTGCTCAATGTGGTGCTTAGAGAAGCAACATGAAAATCATGACATGCTTTAATTATTTTTCAAATATTTTGTTGAAATGCTTTTATGTTCGTTTTCTCCAAAACCTTTTAGAACCTTACTAACTATAGCTTTAATAATATCTTAAACATTTTTTGGAACCACCTTTTAATATTTATTTATTTGCCTGTGCATGCACACACATATCATGGTACACATGTGGTACAACTTACCAGAATCAGTTTTCTTTTTCTGTGTGAGATTCAGAATTTAAAATCAAATTGCTATTCTTGGTGGCAGTTGCTGTTACACACTGAGCCATATTGATGGTCCTATAGGCATCATGTTATATATGTACATATGTATATGTGTGTGTGTTTGTGTGTGTGTGTATCTGTGCATGAGTGTGCATGTATCACATGAATGTTAACATGCATATCTGCAAGCACGTATGTATACATTTTCAGATGTTATGGCATGATGTCAGGTGTCTTCTACTATTCAGCTCTATATTACTACTGTAAGAATTTTGAGTTTTCTATAAGCCATGCTATTAGTAATTTTTAAGCCAGATCACCTGAAAAACATTTCAACTTTAATAAACAATAAAATAATTTAATAAAATTCTGACTAATAGGCAATGAATGTATAAAATATTGATGATAGTTTCATCAATTGAAGTTATCAATTTAAAATTACAGTTTCAACATTCACTGTTGTTTCCATCCTCCCTTCTTTTGGTTTTCTTTTTATTTTCTTTTTTATTTTTTTAAAGATTTACTTTATTTATATGTGTACATTGTAGCCTGTAGCTATCTTTAGATGCACCAGAAGAGGGCATCGGATCCCATTACAGATGGCTGTGAGCCACCATGTGGTTGCTGGGATTTGAACTCAGGACCTCTGGAAGAGCAGTCAGTGCTCTTAACCACTGAGCCATCTCTCCAGCCCTGGTTTTCTTTTTAAATCTTTCTCCCATTCGTGAATACTCTCCAAGAGGATATGCTGTCTGTGGTTCTATGTGCTGGCTTGCAAAGCAGAGTTATAAATTCTTGCTCCATGAATTCAGAATGTCACAGAAGAAAAAGGCGTCTTAGACAGTACGAGCCACCTAGGAAGCTCTCCCAGGAGGTGTGTAGAAGAGAATAGAATAGCACAGATGGGTGATCAGCTTAGTGTGGTTAGTTAGTAAGTTGGATGAGGCTGTTAGGGGAGGGCGAAAAGGATTTGAGGTATTCAGGCAGAAAAGTTGGAATCCTGATACTTGGTTTTCTCTTAAATCACCATGTTCTTTCCCCTATTTCTTTCTTTCTTTTACTGAAATTAATTGGGGATAACCAACAGAAAGTCCCAACCTGAAAGCAAGAGGCTTACAGGACCCAGTGAGAATGACGTTAGTTGAAATACCCAACAAAGGGGAGAGAGAACCTGCAGAGACCATATCCAGGGGTTAGGCATGGGCCCTGGTTGAGTGATGAGGCCACACACCCTTCTCAAAATTTTAACCCCAAATTTCTCCTGTCTAAAAAAATATAGGGGCAAAGAGTGGAGCAGAGGCTGAAGGAAAGGCCATCTAGAGATTGCCCCACCTGGGGATCCATTCTATGTGCAGCCACCAAACCTAGTCACTATTGCTGATGCCAAGAACTGCTTGATGACTGGAGCCTGATATGACTGTCTCCTGAAAGGCTTTTCCAGAGCCTTTCAGATACATAAGAGGATGCTTGCAGCCAACTATTGGACTGAGCAGGAAAACCTCAATGGGGAGGCTAGGGAAGGACTGAAGGAGCTGAAAGGGTTTGAACACCATAGGAAGAACAATATCAACCAACCAGACCCTCCAGAGCTCCCAGGAACTAAACTACCAACCAAAGAATACACATGGAGGGACCCATGGCTCAGGCTGCTTATGTAGTAGATGATGGCCTTCTCAGTCATCAATGGGAGGAGAGGCTCTTGGCCCTGTGAATGCTCAATGCCCCAGTGTAGGGGAATGCCAGGTCGGGGTAGTGAGAGGGAATGGGTAGGTGGGTGAAGGGGGAGGGGCAAAGGGATAGGGAGTTTCTAGAGTAGAAACCAAGAAATGGGACATTTGAAATGTAAATAAAGAAAATATCCAATAAAAGAAAACTAAAAAAGAAAAATAAATTACTCTTCACAATTACTTTACACATTTTTTCCATTCAAGAACAAATGGTATATTTGGCATATAGAACTTCAATCGTGTGTGAATATTAGATCATTGTGTAACAATAGATCACAAATATTCACATAACTTATACCTTGCCAGTGCTTTAGTATTCTGACTGGAATTTGACTGCTTTACATGGCTTTGTAGGCTTCATGTATCTTTCTGATTCCTATTCTTTCTAGGATTGATGATGTCACTGGCTTTGAGACATAAGCTTAGCAATAAAAGTTATAATGTGATTTTTATATAAACAAGTGTATTACTAACCATAGGCCAAGTCATCTGCCAGCAAACTTTTACAATATCAATGCTACATGGTAGCATATCAGGCCATAAATATTTTTATCACTTTCTCAAATTAAACAACAAAAATAATTATGTATCCTAAACATAGAAAGCAGATGATACAGTACTGAAAATTTTTGGTAGAAAACTTTGGGAAATGTTAATCTTAAGCACATTAATGAAACAGAAAATAGATTAAATAGATTGAAATTAAGATCAGCTATGCTATCCATAAATACAACAGAAACTAGCATTCCTTTTAAAGGATATGCTGATTAGTTTTTCTGTTTGATTTGGTTTGGTTCATAAAAGCCTATGAGTTCCTGGTTGGGTGTTTTTCCCATGAGTATGATCATTCCTGAAAAAGCTTACAGATGATGCAGATGTGGCTTTTCTTCCTCAGAGACTATGAGACTACAGCAATTAAGCACCCTTCTCAGCTGCATCTTTATTACTGCAATTTGGTATTGCTTTTTAATTTACCAAATTGAAAAAAAAAACATAAGGCAAAAATTATGAGTCATTTCTCCCATTAGTGTACTGATTACACAGATTCAGTGTGAACAAGACAGATGCTAATTTGTGCATAAAGCGCACTCCCTTTGACAGAAAAATAGTTGAACAAAAGCCAACAAGGCTGCTGTGGGAAACCATATTTGGATTTACATGGAAAGTTTCCAGTGAAAGATGTGAGTTCTTTCTTTATATATTAACAAAATTTTCTACAAATTGACGGCCAGTTAGACACCCAAACAAAGCTCCTCCCACGGGGCCAGGTGCAGTGATTAAGAATTCTTCCCTAGTAGCAAATCCAGGCAGACCCAGCATGGCAGGAGTGAGGGAGAAAGAGCAGCTTGCAAAGTACAGTCCTGAATTTCTGTCACTGATACTAAAATAACCCCCCACTGTGACCTTCAGTAATTATGCTGTTCTCTTCCTAGTCCTCATTTCTAATTCAAGACATTTGGGCTACCTGATGGTCTGCATACTTTTTCAGCTATAACCATTGATATATGGATTGTATTTACAAACCCATGTAGAATGAGTTTGTAATCTAAGCATCTATAAATGGACATAAATTTTGAGTCAAATAACCTTCATGACAGGTAGATTTCCCCCAATCCCATTATTGGCTAGAGAGATTGCTATTGAAAGCAGCTCATTTCCTGATAACCTTCCAAGTTCTAAGAGGCCATAAATCCACGACCCAGTCAGTGCTGTAAGGATGATGTCTCTCAATAGTAATGGCAAGGCTGGGCTTTAGGAAAGTGTCAGATTAAAAGTTAAAGATAGAAGATAGGATCTTTCTCTTGTTTAACTTGTAATAGGATAATGATACTTAGCTAAAACACTGCTTACATTATCTGCATGTAACTTGTGCTTTGTTGATTTATAATGATGCAAAAGCCTATGTTTCAGAACAGTGCTCCTAATTCACATAAGATATCCAATATTTATAATATAAGACTTTGTGTTAGATGGTTTTGGGTTGGAGTATATTGAGTGAAGGCACACCTCTGTCCTTCCTCACCTGTCTAAGGCATTCTCTGATTGGATTCAATAAAGAGCTGATAGCCTATATTTAAGAGGGAAAGGGAATGAAAGACTTCTAGACTGAGAGGGTATCTCAGGAAGAAGAATCTGAAGATTCCTAAAGAATCAGAAAGATTTGCAAGCATGACATGGAGGAAGTTGGACATACAGGTAGGGCGGGTAGTGGGCCACGTGATAGGACTTGGACTAGAATAGGCAGGTTAATTAAGATAGTTAAGCTAGTTGGGAGGTAGCTTTGCTATAATGCCCAAGCCTTTATAAACAATAGAGCTCTATGTCATTATTTGGTGACTGGTAGGTCTGAGAAAAATCCAGTGATTGCTTTTTTTCACGTGTAAGCTAACGTATTGAGCAGATTTTTAGATAGGCTGAACTCTGGTGTTTTCTAGGTTGGGTATATTAAACAGTCACAAAGGGGTTAGCAGGTTATAGCCCTATAGTGGGTTGAAGGCCATCTATAGTCTTTATTCCCTCACATTGACTCCCATTCTCTGCCAACAGCACCATGTACTTAGTTCTTTTTACTTGACTGTCCATTATAATAAGCTGCTAACATGATGCTTCCTTCCAGTATTTTTGAAGTTTCCTCAGCTATCAGATGCTACTCCTTAATTTTTACATTTATTAGGTGTTCATTGTCTTTCACTGTCTCCTATCCCATATTCCAGGACACAATCTAAAAGCAATCTACATGCAATATCTGTTTGCCAAATTTAGTGTCATTTCAATGGATAATAATGAGTGCACATTATGCTGGTTCTGTTAGAATTCCCATGGATAAAATCTCAGGCTATTGTTTTCTTTATTCAAAATAAAACACCATTAGATAATTAGGGAGACTTGTCTTGGGGCTGGGGAGTTTGATCAGAGATTAAAAGCTCCTTGTTCTTTTACGGAATGCTGGAACTTGATTCCTAGAACTCATATGGAGGCTTACAACTGTTAACAACTTCAGTTCTACAGGATTCACTGCCATCTTTAACTTTCATGGGCATGTCCATGTGCTTGTGACTCATGGAGGCAAAATACATAAAAAAGAAAGTAAAAAAACAACTGCTTTTGTTGTAATTTCTATTGAATAATAATCAATGGTGTAATTTTTCAATTTCTGTACTTATAAGCACAAAAGTCAAGCACCTGTGAACCTCTGGCACAGATGGGTTAGAGGTTCCATGATGCTAAGCTTCTTGAGTCAAATCTCTTCCAACATCTAGCAAGTCACTGGTACTTAGTATATGCTTTATTGATGCTTATGCCTAGAACAGTCCTACTCTCGGAACAGGGTTAAGATTCACAGAGAAACTGCAGAGAAATGAAGAGATGAATTCAACAGAGAAGGAACTTCAAGAAAAGTTACCTAAGGGTTAAAGATTTTAGGGGAACCTTATTTATAAATGATTCAAACTTTTAAATCAGATTCAATTTAATCTTATTAATCACGTTACATTAGGCAGGTGTGAGGCTCACGAGAATACAAATATTCACTCAAACACTCCAGGATGTACCTGTTTAACTATTTACTATTTTAACTCTTTATTACAATTGTCTGGATTGTTGAAACATAAGTTAATTTTTCCCTCATCTATGGTATGTAACAGAGATTTTCCACATAAAATGACTCAATAACAGCTTGTAAAGAAGTTTCCTTAGCATCTATTTTCTAGTTTAGAACAGCAATGTTAACAGTTCCCACCGGAACCTAATAAAGTGAAAGAAGGAGCCTTATAGGCTCCTCACTTAGGATGAGAGTTAGCAATCCCCACGCTACCATGACGACATCAGAGCAAACATTTACTGCTGGAATTATGGCTTTGGGTTGAGCAGTGGTGATAAACATTGATTAGATTTTTCTACAAGCCTTCTAGGTTCGTGTGTGTGTGTGTGTGTGTGTGTGTGTGTGTGTGTGTGTGTGTGTGTGTGTGGTGTGTTCACCTAGGGCAGTGTTTCTACAGTCTTCTGCCTTTCTACCACATAGTATTCTCTGTAGGCATATAATTACTGGTAACATCTGCAAAAGAAGATTTCTAGCTGTATATCTGTTAAAGCATGGTGAAAAAACCTAATGCCGTGGCAAGTTTAAAGATACTCACTGTACTAATCAGTCTAAGATTTTTGTCATGTAAGCTCTATAGAGAAGAATGTGTGGTATTTTTCAACTTAGGCTTGATATAATAAGAATGTATTTTTTTCCTTACCTGCCAGTATAAAGGTCTGTAAATCAGACAAGTGTTAAAAATTCTGTGCTACCTACTTTAAAAAAAGTTCTACGATGCGTCAGCATATCTACAAGTCTTGAGAAGTTAGTTATTTGACGCGTCCACCTCAGCATTTCCTAAGCTTCTGAATTCTCTTTTGCCATCTATCTTCTTTTTAATTGCTTGCCAGATTATCTACCATTATCAAAATATTTCTACCTTTGGCATATCCTCTAGGGAAACTCGTCAGTATTGGTTAAAATTTATGTGGAAATAAACTTAGGCTGTACACGTTGGCTTGGATTGCATAGCACTGGTGGTTTCAGTTCACTCAGTTACTTACTTCCCCATCTCATACAATTATAGCAAAATATATAATTCCACAAAAGTGCTGTTTGAGAGTATTGTCTATCTCAATATTCGCTACTTTTACTTTCAATATCCACCTGCAAAATATTGCAGGAAAAATTGCTATTCATTATTAGAAGATGTTTGTTTCCCTTAAAAATGGACCCTTCTCTTGATTGTTACACCATTTCCAGTAATCTCAGTTAACACAATCTCAGGAGACGGTTTGGGTTAGAGCAAAATAAATTCTGTACATTCCTAGCAAGGCATTGCTTGTTTTCAATCTGAAACTCTAGCATCTCGGGCTAACTTCAATCACAGTTACGTTAGCTGCACGTTAAGTTCTCTTTTGCACTGTCATAAAGTCAAGAAAGTACACATCATGGACCATGTATATAGGCTTAGCTGCACACTAAATCCTCTCCTGGTGGCATAAGGAGGAATAAAATGTGCCAATCTCTTTCAGTATATTTTTGTTAATTTTGAGGATACTTCATTTAGAAAGCCCCAGAAACTACTTGCTATATCTTAGGACAAGATCACATCCAGTGCTCATCTAGAATCATTTTTACAATAGTAACTGCCAAGATGGCAGCCAGTGTCCATCTAGGGCAATGTTTACTTTGGGACACCATCCAGTGCTCATCTAGAGACAATTTTAGCATGTAGCCATTGCAATAGGGCATGGGTTTACTGTGTTGCTCATACACTTCAGGATCCTGTAACCAATACCATAAACTGAGAGCCTGGAGAGTCCAAGGTCAAGGCACTGGCAGAGGCTTGTTTCTGGTGAAGGAATGTAATTTGGCTTAGAGGTGCCCATCTTCTCCTTGAATTCTTTCCTAACAGAGTACGAACAGACAGAGAGACTTTTCTTGCACCTTTTTAAAAAGGCCTTTAGTTGTATTTGTGAGGCAGAAAGATTTCTTTGTAGATAATATCATAATATAACAACTTCCAAGGCCTCATCTTCAAATACCAATACATTTTGGATTAGACTTCAGCTTTTGAATTTTTAAGTGTTCACATTCCAAACTAGAACTAGAACTTATTCTTGATTTATAACATCATATAATGTAAGATGGCTCTTTGAAAGGAAGCAAGGGTGTCTATTAAAAACATGTGGAAGTTATATTACCGTTCTGTGCAGAAAGTACAATATTATGAATTAAATAGAAAATGTTCCCATAGGTTCACAAATGAAACACATGGTCTTTAGCTGATGGCACTATGTCATCATATGGGGAACCTCTAGAAATGTGAGAAGTGGAGGCCTAACTTGAGAATACTGGGCACTTGATTTTTAGCTTTGATAGCTAAAAATGTTTCTCCATTCCTTCCCTCTGCCAGGAGGAGTGCAGTTTCTGCTACAAGCCTTTACTATAGAGGTATCTGATTCACAGTGGATCTAGAATTGATGGCACCAAGGATCGGGACCAGAAATTCTGAAACCATGTGCCAAGACATTTCTCATAGCTAAGGTATTTATGCCATATACTTTGTCACACTAACTATGACACTTAGAATTAAACACATATTTCATTCATGTTCCTGCTTATGTTTTTTATTCCTCTTAGTGCTGTGACCAGCTTAACTTTATTTGTTCCTATCTATAATTCTCCTATACAGCTTTAGCATACATTCTAGTGCTCTTACATGATTGCATGATGGTCCATGGTAGGTATGAAACTTACAGCTTATGTAACAGATACTCAGCAAGGGGTTGAGAAAAGCTAGGTAAATGTCCTGGGTTTAGAGAGTCATTCATTGGTATTCTAAGAGAATGCTTCTAACTTTTCAGTTCAAAGTGACTTTGGCCTAAGCCTTCAAAAACACAGCTACAGCAATCGAAATCCCATGCATGGTAACACTGAATATTCTCTTATAATTAACATTTCTAATTTAGCGACAGGCAGTGGTGACACTTGCTGTTGAAGGTAGAATTTAATTAGCCAAGACAAATAAATTAGGTTTCACACTTTGATCAGGATAGTGGAATTGCACAAGTTGCTCTGGAAAATTTAAATCATTAGAGATATTTGACTTCAGAGAAATTATCTTTTTCACTGTCATTTTGAAACTGTGTAGATTAAGCCACATCTGTACTGCTGATGTTGATTTACTTTTTAAGTGTTGGGTTGGCCAGATGGCTCATCTGGTAAAGTATACTACCAAAATTAACAATATAAAGGCAATCCCTAGAATTTGAGGAGAGAACTACCTAAGGAACATTATTATTAAACGTTCACAGGTGTGCCATGACATGTGCATGTCCACATTCACACTTACAAATAGGTAAACAAACAAACAAACAAACATTCAGATTTTAGGCAAGTATTTACAGTGTGTCCTTATAGGTTACTTTTTTCCTTATAAACCTACAAAATCTTTCAAATGGCTGTTTTTTTCTTAAGGTACAACAAAATGATTAGTGAGATGGAAAATATCTTAAAACCCAGTTCATGTTGAACTATAAAGAGACTTATAGTCACTAATCTTACAAGTCCCAAAGACTTTCTCTGTTCTGATTATGTGGTAAAAACCAATAGTTTCTTTTTCAATAATACTTAAACACAAAAGAGTGTATGGTTACAAGTATCTTCGAAAACTTAGCCAGTGTGGTAAAGGAAATACCAAAGAGTAGAAAACATTATTGAGATGGGAAATATGAATCCACTTTATATGAATACAAGTAAACAAAAAATAACTGTAGAGTAAGTAAACAAGCAAACATTACAGAATAGCTTAGACTAACAGCAGTGACCTAGGGTAACTGTTGAAGTTCAGAAAATATAAGCGAATATTTTGTAATAAGAGTTATAGGCAGAGAGAGTGTAATTAAATGTAGGGCTATACAAATTCAGGAACACTTTGTGTATGTTATAGCTTGACTGAACAAAATTACCTAAACAGAAAAAGGGAAATATGTTAGAATTCAAAGAACACAAGCTGCACAGATGTCACAGTGTGAAGACAATTAAACCACTTCTTAACAACTAGAAAAGAAATGGAGGGGAACTTTGGGTAGAATGCATGCTTTCTTTTCTCTTGTTTTGTTTGACTTGCATTTCTGCCATGTTATGTTCAATTATTTTGAGAATTTTTCTTTGAATCGTTGCTGTTCTTTGATGAACTTGAAATTGATGGCTACTGTCTCTGTAACAATAACCTCTCCCTGATATAATCTCTGTCTCTCTGCTGCTACTAATTCTTCTCAACTCTCAATCTCTCCCCCACCTCAAGTGAGCACACATGTGCATGTATGTGTGTGTGTGTGTGTGTTTATGTATACCAATGAATGGGGTTAAACATTAACTTCTCCATTTCTCTGTTTTCCTAATTACAGGAATTTTGCCTATTAAAATACTCTTGGGTTTTTTGATATTTATTTATTTATTCATTTGATTATTTATATTTCAACTTGATTTCTTGAAAGAGAAGGTGGACATATAATTAGGCAAATCTCTAAGCATAATCAAGGTGAGTATCCTTCACATTAAAATGTTTTATGGTCTCTGTGGACTCACGCAGCCTGTAGGTTGACTAGTGTCTGATATTTTCTCAGTGTTTAATCATACAACAATAGACTCAGCGTTCATCCTTCAGGGTATCATGTTAAGAGAAAATGTGTTTGTCTCAGGAAAGCTCCTGAAAGGATCTGAACTGTACTGCCTTACAGATAATCCCACTTATATAATTGCTTGGCTAAAAATATGTCTAAAAAGATTTGGTAGTTTATTGGCAACAATTATTCAACTTCTGATGGTTTTTGACTCATGACATTGACTGGAATTCAGAAGCAGCCAGAGACGGTGGGAAGATTGATGAAATCTGAACATGCTCAGACCTCAACATGTTGCTGCCTCCTACATCTTTCTGGCCTGTAAAGATGAGGTTTGAGTCCTTAGTGTAGCTCTTAAATGCATATTCTGGCTAATCAGAAATTCTCAGATAGGCTTACTGAGTAGTCAATTTTTGAAGAGTTGGAGTTAAAAACACATCAAGTATTGTGTATCAAGTTTTGAATGTAGAGTAAACAGCTATGTACAATTCCGACACTGTCTTTCTCTAACTGTTATCTGTACATTTGATTTCCTTCACAATAGACTAGGAGTAGGTAATGGCATACTTTTAACATTGTTTAGATTAAGCAAATACATCCTCAAATCTTACCAAGAACTTGGTAGGTTTAACTTAGCACTCTGATTGCTGTTGTACTACCCAACTCTACTTGGATGCCATTGCAACCACACCCTTTCTTTATTCTACATCCTTGTTACCTAGATGTAGTGGTAATGCTGTGGGGACTTCTTACAGTGACCCCAATCCATATTATTCTTGACTTATTGATGATTATCATTTATAAAGCTATGATTTATTCCTTGAGGTATTTTGTTGTTGTTCTTGTTTACCATCCAAATCCCCAGACTCCATCTTCTATTTTCTGACTTCTCCTCCAACATTTAGAACAGAGCCACATAGAAAATACTGAATAACTGAACATGGCTTAAACCAAATTTTTCTGGTATTCAAATGGCTGGGTGTAATAAGTTGATTAAAAGAAAACCATAGACTTATTAGCATTAGCTTAAATCAACGACACTTGAGTTGCTCATTTTTAGTTGGAGTTACAAAACTACCGGTTGAACAGGCCACATGTTGCAAATATATAATCTCCCCATTTTAAATAAATTCTTTTTCAAAACCGACTTGGAGCTAAAAAATGTGGAATCTAGAAGTAACAGTTCCAAAGCCCAAGATGTAACTTGGGATTAATTCAGGTCACTCTGCACCCAGATGAACTGACTAAAGCTTTGGATTTTCCATGGTTATGTATAGGTTTAATAATTTGCTGAAAGAACTCACAGAAATTAAAAACTCAGTAAAAATGATTGTCTTTAACAGTATCTAGGGAAAATGAGTACTGGATGGCAAGGTGAGTAGTATCTCTCAGTCCCATTAGAATGTGAGCCCAGTGTAGAAATGTTTGACAGAATCTAAGAAAAATCAGATTTTTGAGTTATGCAGTGAAGAAATAAGCTTACCAAATAAGATATCTATCCTCTACTACAAATTAAACTCAGTCTTAAGAAGTAACATATGTAAAAGTCTGAGAGTGCTTGAAACATGCAGTGTCTGGATGTGTTCTCCTTTCCCTGCAGAGTCATGTACATCTCTCTGTTTCTGGCCATGATGTGGGACAGTGATCAGATGAAGGGAAGCCCGCTGAGCCTTTTATGTCTGAACTTTATGAGGTTCAGTCATAAACTCTCTGCCTGGCTAAGCTTAGTTTCAGCGTGTTCTGGAAATCAGATGGATACCTTACTTTGCTTATCCAGATGATCAAAACTGATACAGTATGGATCCGAGCCTTTGTCAAAGACCTGAAACAGATATTTCTATCAGGTAGAAACTTTTTTTTTAATTTTTATTTATTTATTTATTTTTTATTAACTTGAGTATTTCTTATATACATTTCGAGTGTTATTCCCTTTCCCGGTTTCCGGGCAAACATCCCCCTAATCCCTCCCCCTCCCCTTCTTGATGGGTGTTCCCCTCCCCATCCTACCCCCATTGCTGCCCTCCCCCCAACAATCTAGTTCACTAGGGGTTCAGTCTTAGCAGGACCCAGAGCTTCCCCTTCCACTGGTGCTCTTACTAGGATATTCATTGCTACCTATGAGGTCAGAGTCCAGGGTCAGTCCATGTATAGTCTTTAGGTAGTGGCTTAGTCCCTGGAAGCTCTGATTGCTTGGCATTGTTGTACATATGGGGTCTCGAGCCCTTTCAAGCTCTTCCAGTTCTTTCTTTGATTCCTTCAACGGGGTCCTATTCTCAGTTCAGTGGTTTTGCTGCTGGCATCTCGCCTCTATTTGCTGTATTCTGGCTGTGTCTCTCAGGAGCGATCTACATCCGGCTCCTGTCGGCCTGCACTTCTTTGCTTCATCCATCTTGTCTAATTGGATGGCTGTATATGTATGGGCCACATGTGGGCAGGCTCTGAATGGGTGTTCCTTCTGTCTCTGTTTTAATCTTTTTCTCCCTCATCCCTGCCAAGGGTATTCTTGTTCCTTTTAAAAGAAGGAGTAAAGCATTCACATTTTGATCATCCGTCTTGAGTTTCATTTGTTCTAGGCATCTAGGTAATTCAAGCATTTGGGCTAATAGCCACTTATCAATGAGTGCATACCATGTGTGTTTTTCTGTGATTGGGTTACCTCCTCACTCAGGATGATATTTTCCAGTTCACCATTTGCCTCAAATTTCCTAAAGTCATTGTTTTGATAGCTGAGTAATATTCCATTGTGTAGATGTACCACATTTTCTGTATCCATTCCTCTGTTGAAGGGCATCTGGGTTCTTTTCCAGCTTCTGGCTATTAGAAATAAGGCTGCGATGAACATAGTGGAGCACGTGTCTTTTTTATATGTTGGGGCATCTTTTGGGTATATGCCCAAGAGAGGTATAGCTGGATCCTCAGGCAGTTCGATGTCCAATTTTCTGAGGGACCTCCAGACTGATTTCCAGAATGGTTGTACCAGTCTGCAATCCCACAACAATGGAGGAGTGTTCTCTTTCTCCACATCCCGCCAGCATCTGCTGTCACCTGAGTTTTTGATCTTAGCCATTCACTGGTGAGGTGAAATCTCAGGGTTGTTTTGATTTGCATTTCCCTTATGACTAAAGATGTTGAACATTTCTTTAGGTGTTTCTCAACCATTCGGCATTCCTCAGCTGTGAATTCTTTGTTTAGCTCTGAACCCCATTTTTTAATAGGGTTATTTGTCTCCCTGCGGTCTAACTTCGTGAGTTCTTTGCATATTTTGGATATAAGGCCTCTATCTGTTGTAGGATTGGTAAAGATCTTTTCCCAATCTGTTAGTTGCCGTTTTGTCCTAACCACAGTGTCCTTTGCCTTACAGAAGCTTTGCTGTTTTATGAGATCCCAAAACACCTTGAGATCACTTCCTAGAGCAGAAGAATCATGAATAGGTTTCTTACTGGGAAAGGCTAACTCTTCACAACACAATCACAAAATATTATTCATTTTAGACTATGGCAAACATTTCTGAGCTAATTCTATACTCTCCTGGATCAGAAGGCATTCATTATCGTGGAAGGCCATTTCTAGTCTACCAATGAAGATTATTTTTCCCTAAAGTTTTCAACTGGCAAAAGTTCTGTGAAATATTGATTATTCGCCCTGTCTTTTTTTGGACAGTGCTGGTGTTGGCCACATAACTGTTAGAAGAGAACATTATTTTCCATAGATAAAATATTTCTGGTAGGTAACTCTTCTTGTGCAATATGGGTTATAATATCCATCTTATACTAATATGCTTTTAAAGGGAGAGACAGTATGCTTCAAAAACTATTTGCTTATTTCTTTATAAATATACCCAATAGTTGGTATTTAGTCATAAAACCAATTTGTGCTTTGAGGCAATTTTGTAGCATTTGGGGATGGTTGGTTTTGAATCTTCTTAGAGATTTGGTTTTAAAGTCCAGTGTAATAGCACACAGCACTTATTATCTGCATCAAACAGAGAAAGTGACTTCTTGTAGACTGGAAGCAACACCTAAGCACAAGGCTAACAAGACCTACCAGTAGACAGTGTGAAGGCTCGGGGCATTACTTTTTAGAAATGTAGCCTCTAAAGACAGAAGTACAGTTGGCAAATTCTTACTCAGGTGAGTTGTGGCTTTGCATTTAGGCCTTATGCTAGGTACCAGGCCTCTTAGCAATCAATTCACTAATTCATAGACTTGCTTTCATTGGAAGAATATATTATTAAGAGTCAATGTTGAGGCCTTAAAGAAATTATACTATTTTTCACTTTCTTCATTCTTATCTTTAATCACCACTGATGTTTCTTGAGTTGAGACAGAGTTTCACTATGTATTATATAGGTCAGGCTGGCCTCAATCTTGCTTGTAGCATGGGCTAGTCTTTCTGGCTTTCTTCTACCTCTGCTTCTCAGCCGTTATGATTATAGTTGTGTATCACTATGCTTAGCTGATCCCCAGTGTTGAATAGGTTCTTCATGACCAGACAGAAATACCATCTTTGGACTCACCATGCATACTATATCTAGGTGGAAGGAAACTGAAAGAACTGAGAAGAATATGTTTCATGAAAGAACAATGTTATGATCATGATTGAAAACCCATAAAATGATAAAATAAACCAACTTTCTGAGAATATCTTCATTAAAGAAAGCTCCAATTATATAATATGTAAGATCATATGAAAATATTAAGTGGTAAGATCAACTGTGGGCCTGATGGCTCTCTTGGTCTCTAAGAAGCAGCAATCATTGAAAGATAATGAGCCAGAAGGTCACAGAGGCCCAAGAAGTGCCCTCTCCCCTTTGGTAATTAAGAGACTGTTCAGCTTGAGAAAAAGATTAATTTAAAAAGTGCAAATCACAAAATGAATTTTGAGGACCTTACAATTTGAGTTTCTTCCACTTCATCTTCTGTTTTGTTTTCTCTTGGCCCATTTCTTCTTTATAGTTAAGTGGAGAAAAAACAAAGCTAAGTTTCTCCTCATGTACCCACAGCCTTAGTGGTGCTGTGTGATAGTAGTGGGTGAACTGTTAAGGCAGCATAGGAGGATGGTGAAGAGAGTCTAAGGAGCAGAGGACAGTGTGCTGCTGCATATTCAAACGTGAGAACTATTGATGAAAAGACGAGAAAGCTCCACAAGTGTCTAGGATCAGCCACAGGAAAAGGTACATAGGGACATTGATCCTGAAAGGTGAATACAGGAAAGGTTGAGAGATCTGACAGAACAGCTTAGCATGAATTTGGTGATTCTAGAATGCCAGAAATCACCAAGCATGAATTTTATTGTGAAGTATGTTCGCGAAGGTGTTATTATGTGTATTTATTTATCTGTGCGCCATTATTTCTTTGAGTTAATAAAGGCTTGCATTGTTATATTGTATGTCCTTTTACTTCCGTTTCAGTGGCAGGAAAATTGAGGGACTGAGGGACGTCAAATGCTGATTTAAGGTTGCATATTTAGCAAGCAATGTGCTAAGCTTAGACTATAAAGCTCATTTTTTAATACATTTACATTTATCCAGGTAAGGGGCCTAAAGAGGTGGTCAAACTTGTGTGTCAACATTCTTATACGTGTCGTCCAAACTGTCCTACAGCATCCATTGTGTTTTCACTGGCATATCTGCATCTCTGATGCACTGCAGTTTCTCCTCCAGCTAACGTTATACCTGCTTTTGAACTCTGAGGGTTTCCAAAGCAAATTGAGAGAAGACTAGTTGTCTATGAACTTCACCCCATTATCTGCCCAGCCTGAGAGCCTGAGCTATTAGTGCACAGAGTTCATTAGAGGGAGAAATTGGATTTGATTATTTTGTCTCTAAACAATGACTGACTTGGTCTGTTTGCTAACACTTCTGCAGCAGTAAAGTTTAATTATGGATTATTTTGCCACAAGGCAAAACTAGACTGACATAAAACAGTGCGAAAATTTACGATGAGGTATAAATGTCTATTTCTAATTTTCTGCTAATTGCTTTGCTATTTTATTTATGACTTTGGGACATGATTGTACAAGTACAGAGAACTGCATTCTCAGCATAAAACAACTCTGAAAAATTAATGAAGACATAAAACTATAACATGGAAACGATATTCTGGATGGATTCTATACAAATGTTAATTTTATGCTGTTGATTTGACTTCAGTGGTCATGGCAGACAATAGATAAACACTTGTTTTTTCTGATGGCTTACTTTGAGATTTTCTTTTTGTAGAGTGGATCACAGAACTTTTCCATAATGCTAAGTGTATCTTGTACTAGTGTTATATTATCTCTCTGTTTTATGCAGATGTCTGTGTTGGTTTGTTTCTTAAAATGATTGCACAACTCTAAATTAGCCATACTGGTCAGAGATAATTCCACAAAGATTAAATTCCTACCCTTAAAAAGCATTCTCTATTTTAAAAAAGTGATTGTTTGCATGGGAAAGGGAAGTCTTTGGGTAGGGAATATTTATATTTGGGGGTAAAAGTCCAAATTCTCCTGGCCTGTCTACAACCTATTGTGCCCATAATTGGTAATTGTTTTTTAGGTGAGTTTCTGACATATTCTTCTTTGGGTAGAGAGGCCAATGATATAGAAATATAGACTAGGAAGCATATTTATATTAATTTTAGTACTTGCTCACAAGATAATTCTTGATATAAGTTAAATAAAAATTTTAAATTCTAAGTCTGAAGGTTGCCAATTTAACTCAACCTTGTGCCATGTCAGAGTACTATGATTCCAAATAAAATTATTTTCTGCCTTTAATCACACCAGTAAAGCCTTTTATGGTGGTCAGTTACAAGAGTAACTTTTATTCTTCTGTAGTAATTATCTCTCAGGCTTACTGCCTTTGTTAACCTATGTCTTGGAAGCTTCTAGCCACCATACAATCTAGTCTGGACCTAGAATGTTTCCAGTCTCTGAGACTTATTGCTGAATAAGCTCATCTTTTCTAATCCTTTGTAAGCCCTGGCTGGCTGTTTCAACTCAGCTCTTCTGGCTCAAAACTCATCTTCGACCTGATAGATTCAAACTGGCTTCTTTCTGCTTCTCACTGAATTGCCCTGCTTGGCCTAAAACTAACTCTGGCATTCTGTTCTAGCCTTCTGCCTCCTTCTCCTTCTCTAGTTCATTTTATCTTTACCTGTGTCTAGCTTTTTCTTTCTTCAACTTGTATCTGTAAAGCTCTTCTGCTAAAACTGCTTTTGAGTTCCATTAACTGACTGAAGAGAGCTGACTTGAACTCAGAGATATGCATGCCTCTGTCTCCTGAGTACTGAGAGTAAGGATGTATATCACCAACACCTAGACTTAGGCTTTTATTTTTGACACTTGCCCTATACTTGTCTGGTCTTGAACTCAGAGATCTGCTTCACTCTTTCTCCTGGGATTAAAGGTGTGTCTGTATTCCAGCTAGGTCATACAATACTAGAAGTTCTTTGAATGTGATGTCTTTACAGAGCAATCATGTTCTAAATTACCATACTTCTACAGTCAGTAGGTCCAGGCATAATTTTAATTAGCAACTAGGTTTATAGACTAAAAATAGAAGCTATAGGTTACGTATGAGATAAAGCACTAGGCAGTTTTGATGAATTAGTGTATGTGTATACACACACACACGAGTGTATGTGTGTGTCTATATCAGACAACGATTTAATAAAAATGACATGAAGTTTAAGTCATAAAATCCATGTTTGAGTATTACTGCATAAAATATTTTTACAAGACACCAAAAGGAATAATTGAAAGTAGCTAAGTCTACAATAGGATTAGCATTATGAAAAAAATTCATGAGTTAAGTACAAGTAATAAGTAGCACCCTAGGACACACACAGCAGGTACAATTTCTAATTTCTGATCTATTTCATTAGGGGTTAGGAAAAAAAACAAAATTCAAGAGGCCACTTTCTGACTTTCATGCTAATCCTTTTATTTTGTTTCCAGAATATCCTCACACTCTATCTTCTTGATTAAAATAATGTCTTACATATTCTTGAGTTCACACCAATTGAGACAAACTTAGAGATTCTCAATCTCTGTGTATGTAATTGTTCTAAGATCAAACAATGTAGAATTTGTACAAATTGTACCATAGTGTTAGCTATCTGTTCTTTTCTGTTCAGAACTTAAAAAGAATACTTTTCTCTTTCAATTTTATGTATATCAATGTATATGTGCATCCAGGAATTGCTTATTCCCTGGAATTAGTAATGTCTAAAGTTTACCCAGCTCAGCATTTGTATGACTAGATTTTCATTGACAAGAGGTGGGATGAGTTTTCTCTTACCATTGCCCTGATACCTATAGGAAGCCAATAGCCTACAAGGTAAAAAAACAGCCCATGCAAAGAAAGTTTCTCAAGGCTTTGGAGTTTTGTGTGGATACTCTTTCATCTAGAGCATGTTTAGCAGTGGGGTGCTGTAGGGGGAACAGCAGCAAGTCCTCCTCTGCATATATGCCGGGGCCGAGGAACCACAAAGCCATCTCTTGCAGGAGGACCTAATTGAGGACTGCCTGAGAGAACAAGGATTGCTGATGCAGACAATGCCAGCCACCCAGGGACTGCTGTTTAGAAGAGATGATTTCTTTGGACCAATGGGGCACACAGGTGGATGGTATTAAAGGAGTTGGCAACAGTTTGTGTCCTCTCTTCCCTTCAGTCACCTATCAAGTTCAATTTGTGCTTCTCAAATATTCTTGTGGTATGTGCATGGTGGGAGGGGGTAGCACTTGAAGCATGGTTGACTTACCAGGGTCTACACTTTCTGCTCTCTGAGAAAACCATCTCTTCCTCTCCCAGCAGAAAACAGTTGCCAATAACACAAGACTAGTTATGGAAAGTGTGCCAAACTCCCTTGTCCATGCTGGAATTTGGTCTTATTTGGGTATGCACAAGTTTATGCATGCATATCAGCTTTGTGAGTTTCTATGTTCAGTTCTCTGCTGTGTCCAGAAAAATACTGATTTCTGTAGCCATTTCTGGCTGTATACTCTTTCAGTCCTCTCTTCCACCATGATCCCTGATTCTTGGGAGAGAAGAGATGTGGCATGTATTTTCCCCTTAAGGAAGAGCATTCTGCTATCTCTTATTCTTTGCCCCTTGGCCAGTTGGAGATTTCTGTTTTCATCCTCACCTAGAATTGAAGTTGCTGAGATGAATTGCATTAAATCAACAAGTGGTTGATTTAATATTATTAGCAGAATAATAGCAGTATATTCTTTTCCACCCTAGAGACTATGTGTGGCCTGTCTAGTTATATGTTCTTGGCTCAATAATCATGCCATATATGTGTTTCATTTTCTAGAATGTGCCATAAATATAAACGGAAGATAGTTATTTACTCCCATGAAGTTTAAGCCACTACTGTAGGCATTTCTTGGCAGACTAGTCATTATTGTAGTTTTCATGATTCACAGCTGGTAGGATTAATGATTTTCTTTTCCTCCAATAGCTTACATAACACATTTTATCACTATTAAAACTAGCCAGTAGGATTGAAGCTTCCCTATCAACACCAGCTGTATATCACCATTTGTATTAGTCAAGTATGGAGGTGTCATCAATAAAAGGGTTTTATGATCACATTCTGGATGGAAATTAAGTCTAATGGCAATAGCATTGTTACATTTGGAAGTCTATGTAGCCTTGTGCATCAACAACTACAGAAGAAATGACCTATTCTTGACATTGAGTAAAAGCCACTGGTGTCTTAGATAGAAGCACTGTCAGCCATGGGGTAGAGTAATAGAGTAATTCTTGTTAGTGTGTATGTGTGTGTGTGTGTGTGTGTGTGTGTGTGTGTGTGTGTACATGTTAAGAAGCTTTTCTAGTAATAAATTTCCATATGTATACATGATTTTGATTGGTATTTAATGTTATTTGTTCATCCTGTTACTTTCTCCCTTACTTTTGGTCTAATTTTAACTCTTCCTCTTCCATAAATTCCTTAAAATTCTTCATACCAATGACTCTATCTTTTTCTTCTCATGAATGCTCACCCCCAATGCCTCATAATAAGACCTGTAAAGAGGCTTCTATGAGTGTTTCAAATGTAACACATATAACTAGAGGTTCATATTTATTATTATGTAGGCAGCCTCTTTGTTTGACAGTGTCCTTCCCTTTCATAAGCTTTTCAGTTCTTTGAAGTTTCATCTACTAATTTCTGATATCCATGTTCTGTTCACATACTTGCCTCCGGTGTCAATGTGTTCAATGCTGTTCCATCACTTCCCCTCTGTCAAGTTCAGAGTGTCTAGATTTATGTTAATATTTTTGTTCAACTGTGTCATGAGTTATGTGCAGGGAGATGAATATGGATCTATTTGTATTCCTCTCTGTAAAGATTTCCAGTTTGACCAGTAAAAAAAAAATAACTAGAGGTTTAAAACTGCCATTCACAGATACAAAAAACATGACGTTTATTTCTAGATCTGGTGTTGTCAGAATGATTTTCAACTCAATCAATTTACCTGTGAATTTTATCATTTCATTTTTTATTAGCTCGACAATATTCCACTGCATAAATATAATGTAATTTTAATGTCTATTCATCAGTTAATGGCTATCTCAGCTGGTTTTACGTCTTGCCTACTGTAAACTGATCAACAATGAATGTAGATGAGAATTTATGTCTCAAATATGAAGTGCATTTAGCTTTCTGAGGAATACCCACTTTGATTTCTATAGAGCTTTACCAAATTTAATTTTCATAAGCAGTGAATAAGTCTGTCTTTTCCTCCACATCAACATTGGCATTTGTGGTCATTTGTTGTTTTTACCTAAGCCATCCTTCCTGTGTGAGATATAGTCTCAAAGTAATTTTAGTTTACATTTCTCCAATTGATAAAGATGTTGAACAGATTTTTAAATGTTTCTCGTCTATTTGTATCTCATCCTTTTGAGAACGCTATGTTTTGAAAACTCTAAGACTCACTTAGAAAATATAAAGAACTCCAAAAACTAAGCAACAAGAAAGACGGCAAACCAAGCAATTATATTTTTAACGACGTTTTAAACAAGCTTGGTGAGCAAGAAAATTGTGGTGGGAAATTCATTTTGCTTTTATTCTATTTTATTCATAGTACGGGGCCACTGTGTCTTACAACAGTGGTGGGAGCACCATCTTTAAATAGTGTTTCATGGCCAATTTATAACCAAAGAGTTACATGTGATAAAGAGTCAGCTCTCAGGAATGTCTGGCATCCTGGGATTGGACAAATAGGCACTTATATACAAGTATCACAAGATGGGAGGTCTATAGGATATTGGCCTTCTGACAAGCAATCTAGTTGTGGAAAAGATTTTTTCTTGTATTAAGCATTTACAGCTTACTATTGTCTATTGACAATAAAATATACCCTCATTTTGAAGTTAAGAATAAATAACAGTGAATTTCTAGCATTCTTTATACTTTGTTACTTTCTATGTTTTATTTACTCTCGCATATGAACTTTATAATATTTCATTAAATTTTATGGTTTAAAAAGCTAAATACCTTTTAATTAAAATGTAAACTTTTAAAAATTAATTTAAATTACATTATTTCCCCCCTTTTCTCTCCCAACACTTCTAACCTTTTCCCCTTTCTCCTACTCAAATATATCATCTTTCTTTCTTTAGTTATTCTATTCTATTATCTCTCTCTCTCTCTCTCTCACACACACACACACACACACACACACACACACACACACACACACACACACACACACATATTCATAAACCTAGAGTCCTTGGTCTTTTCTGACTAACAACTGAATAGGAGGTTTCCAATGCTTGCGAAGTACTTAGATGTTGATTAAATAGTCTATAGCTCTTGAACGGAGCATTGTTAGCTCAAGTGGCATAACTTCATTTAAGCTATATATGTACATAGACTTATATGTAGTATATGTAATCTTAGATCAATATAAAATAATATGATTTATTATATTCTTTCCAAACATCCTTAGTGTGATTATCACTCTTCTCTTTCCTTCTGTATTGACTCCCCCAACTCACTTTACTGTTCATATCACTAGGTTCTTGCTATTCTCACCTGTAGAGGTGCTTCACCCCCTGCCTATGCTCCACTTTACTCTCCTGGTATCTGTGTTTAATTCAAATTATGTACTCACATATGAAGATTTAAAGCTAGGAAGCATGAAAGAGAGAGAATATAAGGTGTTTGCCCTTCAGGTCTGGGTCCTCACTTAGTACAGTATTTTTTAGTTTCATCTAGTTACTACCAAATTTCATGATTTCATTTTTTAAACAGCTGAATAGTATTCCCTAGTATATGTGCACTCAATTCAGTGCCATTCAGTAACGAATACCAGCCATTTGTTAGTTGAAGACTTGGATTGCTTTCATTTCTTACATATTCTGAATAGAACAGCAATGAGAATGGCTGTGGAACAGGAGGTTAAGTCTTTTGAGCATATACCAAAGTAAGGTATAACTTGATCATATGGTAGATTTATTTTTAGCTAGAGAACCTAAATATATTTTAAAAGAACTTTCAAAATGAGAAAATAAATTGTACTTGCTCATATGTTTACTGTTTTGATATTTTTGTGTGAGAAGTTGAGTTCTAAATTTTACCCCACTCCCTAAAGAATGTATTATATTTTGATATTGCTCTTACTGCTATCTTACTTGGCTTCTGATTTAAAATAGGGGTATCTACTGTAAGAACTTTAGCATATTATTTTCTTCTGTTTTTCTGGCTTTGTTTCTGCTGCCAAGTCAAAGATCATTTTGACATTTTCCTCTGGTATATGTTGTTATCCATTTTTCTTGGCTATTTTACTAAGAGTTGCTTATTAGTCATTGCCAGCAACTTGATTTATTATGTGATTTAGTTATGATTTGTGTTGTTCTGTTTTTTATGTATGACTATCTTCTGCTAGTATTTATACGTAGGCTAAAACTTTGAGTTTTTGAGTATTGGTACTTCAAACATTGTGGTGTATATTCTGTCCTGTGTTTTTGCTATTGTTGTTCATGATGATGATCATCTTCTCCTTCTCCTTCTCCTTCTCCTTCTCCTTCTCCTTCTCCTTCTCCTTCTCCTTCTCTCCTCCTCCTCTTCCTCCTCCTCCTCCTTCTTCCCTCCTCCTCCTCCTCCTCCTCCTCCTCCTCCTCTTCTCCTCCTCCTCCTCCTCCTCCTCCTCCTCCTTCTTCTCCTCCTTTTCGTCTGCCTCCTCCTCCTCCTTCTTCTAGTTTGAAAATCTGATTGTGATTTTGTTGAAGTAATAATCATTCTCAAATGTTAATTTTTAAGCTTTTTTTCTTTGCTCGGTATCAGTTGCTCAATCATAGAAATCACTATTCTCTTCTTTTGTAGAATCTAATCATTAAATTCCTACAGTGCATTTTTCATTTAGTTATGCTTAATTTGCAGAATCTGATTGTGGTTCTTCCTTTTGTTCACATTTTCTTATTGAAATTCATTCTTTGCAAAATCTCTTAGTGTTTTGCTTAAAAATTTTGTCATCATTCTCATAGTACTGTTTCTCAGGGTCTTTGCTAATTGAATTAATCTGGTAAATTTTAGTTCTATTTTTTAAATGGGTATTTATTTTATTTTTAATAGTATAATATAATTAAGTCATTTCCCCCCTTTCCTTCCTATATGTGTATATAGGTACACATATATGAATGTGTGTATAATTACATAAATATACATTCCTAAATGTAACTACCCAGTCTGCATATAACTTGTATGTCCTATTATAATTACTTGAGAAATTTTTCTATTCTGCTTCTTTTTTTCTCTAAAAAGACCTGACAGAATTCTGGATTTGGAAAGGTTGATGCTATGAAGGTCTAGGTTTTATTTTTCTGCATGATATGCTTTTAGCTTATAAGGTGAATTTTTTGTGTTTAGAGATTGCCACATTTCCAAGTTTTTCTCTAAGAAGCTTCAAGCAGATTCTGCTGAACTGGAGTGCTTTTCTGCCTTTGTCTTTTTGTAGTGTTTTCTGCATGCCCTGGGGATTGAAGGAGCTCATTTCATCTGGCCATAACTTTCTGTAACTCATTTGAACACCAGTTTCAGATATGGCACCAGATTGCCATTCTCTCTTCTGCTCAAAATGCACTGGGCCCATTTTTGGGCTTTCCCCATTAGTGTTTCTTTCCTGACACATCTTTAAAAATATCTTGTAATACCTCTTGCCTACCACCTGAAAACATGTTTTATATACTTTTTTGGTATCATAGTTATTATGGCATGAAGAACGATGCAGCCTCAGTCTTAACTTCACCATAAGTGAAATTAGTGTACTTATTAAAAATTGAGTTAGCCCCACCCTGGTAGTGGGAAAAGAGGTACCTTGTTGGTTTTGTTCTTATATCAGTCAGGGGCAGAAGAGATGGTGGTCTTTTGCTTATTCTAGTTTGACACCTGACTTGGGAGCTAAAGCTGTCTTATGCCTAGGACCCATACAAAATCAAATCAAATCAAATCAAATCAAATAAATTAAAATCAAACTCAGGCAGTGTAGTGCAGGAGAAAGGAGACAAAGACTTGCAGACTGCCATGCTACCCTCAGACCTCCCCTCCAGCTCATGGCAGAGAAAGGCCATTGATAGTTGCTTACTACCAAGCCATGCAGCATGGCTAGAATATATGTGAATATACAGTAGTTAGATGGGAGAGAGGGAGAAGTGTAGCACCTTGAGTATTATGAATAAAGATGAAACTGGAGAATTCAGGGTGGACAATGATCATTCCTACCACCTGGGACCATGGTAATTTCCCAACCTGAGTTGCCACTGAGAGCCATGTCTGATCTCAGTCCCTAAGTCCGTGGCTATGCAGTGGCAGGGCGCTTTGTCGATGTCCATGGCTCATAATCTTATCAGTAGAGAACATGAGCTTTTACTCTAGTTAATGATCTTTATGATTTCTTTTATGATTGAGGTAAAATGTCTTCTTGACGTAAAAATTAGAGAGCAATAAAATTTTGAAAATGGCTTATCAGATGTGTTTAATGAGTGAGTTAACTTGGAAACTGGAGGAATGAAGTTTTCATTCTTTTTACTGTGTGTTGTTGAAGTTTGAATAGTGTACATTATGGAAAAAGTTCATTTTATCCTTCATACCCTCTGCATATTAGAACCTTCTGCATATCAGAATATTTAGATATGGGAATTCATACCAATGGGAAATTTTCTTTACCTTTAGTGACTCTTAAAAAAGACTTTTCCTTTATAAGATTTTTTAAAATTAATATTCTGTTCTTCAATATACCTTCATCTCTCTCTTTCACACACACACACACACACACACACACACACACACACACACACACACACACAACTGCAGAAAGTAATCTACTCAGCAATAAGCTATGTCCCACAATAGCCTTGTTGTCAAAGAAACAGGTATCATGGAGACAAGATACTGTTCAAACTGAAATAGTTATGTATTGAAAGAACAGTACAACTAATGATTATGCAGTTTCCTTTAACAGGGAAGAAAGCATAAACAATATACTGTTAAAAACACCTTAATAAATAAAACATTGATTTGCTAATCTACCATAATTTATTTCCATTTAACTACTACAACGTTAGCAATTATACTTTACTATATAATTCAACTTAAAAAGATAAACATTTTTTATTGAGTTTATTGAATTTTATTGATTTTTTTTTTTGGTCTCTCACAACAATTTCTTCAGTTTTTGGTGATCAAAAGCTTGATGAATCTAATGGATGACTTGCTTGGCAAACTCTTTCAGTTAGCAATTTCCTTAGGTAAGATGGTGTAGCCTTTAGAGGTCAGTAACCATTTAAACTGACAGCACAAAAATATTTTTAATTCTTTGCACATGTGCATGTATCCGCTGCTATTATTGGGACTAGAGACCCAATAAGAAGGACTCCCTCCCAATCTGTTGGTTGCCGTTTTGTCCTAACCACAGTGTCCTTTGCCTTACAGAAGCTTTGCAGTTTTATGAGATCCCATTTGTCGATTCTTGATCTTAGAGCATAAGCCATTGGTGTTTTGTTCAGGAAATTTTTTCCAGTGCCCATGTGTTCCAGATGCTTTCCTAGTTTTCTTCTATTAGTTTGAGTGTGTCTGGTTTGATGTGGAGGTCCTTGATCCACTTGGACTTAAGCTTTGTACAGGGGTGATAAGCATGGATCGATCTGCATTCTTCTACATGTTGACCTCCAGTTGAACCAGCACCATTTGCTGAAAATGCTATCTTTTTTCCATTGGATGGATTTGGCTCCTTTGTCAAAAATCAAGTGACCATAGGTGTGTGGATTCATTTCTGGGTCTTCAATTCTATTCCACTGGTCTATTTGTCTGTCTCTGTATCAATACCATGCAGTTTTATCACTATTGCTCTGTAATACTGCTTGAGTTCAGGGATAGTGATTCCCCCTGAAGTCCTTTTTATTGTTGGGATAGTTTTAGCTATCCTGGGTTTTTTGTTATTCAGATGAATTTTTGCAAATTGTTCTGTCTAACTCTTTGAAGAATTGGATTGGTATTTTGATGGGGATTGCATTGAATCTGTAGATCGCTTTTGGCAGAATGGCCATTTTACTATATTAATCCTGCCAATCCATGAGCATGGGAGATCTTTCCACCTTCTGAGGTCTTCTTCAATTTCTTTCTTCAGTGTCTTGAAGTTCTTATTGTACAGATCTTTTTACTTGCTTGGTTAAAAATCCACCGAGGTATTTTATATTATTTGGGTCTATTATGAAGGGTGTCGTTTCCCTAATTTCTTTCTCGGCTTGTTTCTCTTTTGTGTAGAGGAAGGCTACTGATTTATTTGAGTTAATTTTATACCCAGCCACTTTGCTGAAGTTGTTTATCAGCTTTAGTAGTTCTCTGGTGGAACTTTTGGCATCACTTAAATATACTATCATATCATCTGCAAATAGTGATATTTTGACTTCTTCTTTTCGATCTGTATCCCTTGATCTCCTTTTGTTGTCTGATTGCTCTGGCTAGAACTTCAAGAACTATATTGAATAAGTAGGAGAGAGTGGGCAGCCTTGTCTAGTCCCTGATTTTAGTGGGATTGCTTCAAGTTTCTCTCATTTAGTTTAATGTTAGCAACTGGTTTGCTGTATATAAGCTTTACTATGTTTAGGTATGGGCCTTGATTGGGAAAAGATCTTTACCAATCCTACAACAGATAGAGCCTTATATCCAAAATATACAAAGAACTCAAAAAGTTAGACCGCAGGGAGACAAATAACCCTATTAAAAAATGGGGTTCAGAGCTAAACAAAGAATTCACAGCTGAGGAATGCCGAATGGCTGAGAAACACCTAAAGAAATGTTCAACATCTTTAGTCATCAGGGAAATGCAAATCAAAACAACCTGAGATTTCACCTCACACCAGTGAGAATGGCTAAATCAAAAACTCAGGTGACAGCAAATGCTGGCGAGGATCGGAGAAAGAGGAACACTCCTCCATTGTTGGTGGGATTGCAGACTGGTACAACCATTCTGGAAATCAGTCTGGAGGTTCCTCAGAAAATTGGACGATTGAACTGCCTGAGGATCCAGCTATCCCTCTCTTGGGCATATACCCAAAAGATGCCCCAACATATAAAAAAGACACGTGCTCCACTATGTTCATCGCAGCCTTATTTATAATAGCCAGAAGCTGGAAAGAACCCAGATGCCCTTCAACAGAGGAATGGATACAGAAAATGTGGTACATCTACACAATGGAATATTACTCAGCTATCAAAAACAACGACTTTATGAAATTTGTAGGCAAATGGTTGGAACTGGAAAATATCATCCTGGTGAAATAACAATCACAGAAAGACACATACATGGTATGCACTCATTGATAAGTGGCTATTAGCCCAAATGCCTGAATTACCCTAGATGCCTAGAACAAATGAAACTCAAGACGGATGATCAAAATGTGAATGCTTCACTCCTTCTTTAAAAAAGGAACAAGAATACCCTTGGCAGGGAAGAGAGCAAAAGATTAAAACAGAGACTGAAGGACACCCATTCAGAGCCTGCCCACATGTGGCCCATACATATACAGCCACCCCATTAGACAAGATGGATGAAGCAAGAAGTGCAGAAGTGTAGATCGGCTCCTGAGAGACACAGCCAGAATACAGCAAATACAAGCGAATGTCAGCAGCAAACCTCTGAACTGAGAATAGGACCCCGTTGAAGGAATCAGAGAAAAGAACTGGAAGAGCTTGAAGGGCTCGAGACCCTATATGTACAACAATGCCAAGCCACCAGAGCTTCCAGGGACTAAGCCACTACCTAAAGACTATACATGGACTGACCCTGGACTCTGACCTCATAGGTAGCAATGAATATCCTAGTAAGAGCACCAGTGGAAGGGAAGCCCTGGGTCCTGCTAATACTGAACCCCCAGTGAACTAGACTGTTGCAGGGAGGCGGCAATGGGGGAGGTGGGGAGGAACACCCATAAGGAAGGGGGGGGGGATGTTTGCCGGAAACCGGAAGGGAATAACACTTTCGAAATGTATATAAAAATATTCAAGTTAATAAAAAAAAATAATAGAAAAAAAAAAAATGTTCAACATCTTTGTCATCAGGGAAATGCAAATCAAAACAACCCTGAGATTTCACCTCACCCAGTGAGAATGGCTAAGAATCAAAAACTCAGGTGACAGCAAATGCTGGCGAGGATCTCGGAGAAAGAGGAACACTCCTCCATTGTTGGTGGGGTTGCAGACTGGTACAACCATTCTGGAAATCAGTCTGGAGGTTTCTCAGAAAATTGGACATTGAACTGCCTGAGGATCCAGCTATACCTCTCTTGGGCATATACCCAAAAGATGCCCCAACATATAAAAAAGACACGTACTCCACTATGTTCATCGCAGCCTTATTTATAATAGCCAGAAGCTGGAAAGAACCCAGATGCCCTTCAACAGAGGAATGGATACAGAAAATGTGGTACATCTACACAATGGAATATTACTCTGCTATCAAAAACAACGACTTTATGAAATTTGTAGGCAAATGGTTGGAACTGGAAAATATCATCCTGAGTGAGCTAACCCAATCACAGAAAGACATACATGGTATGCACTCACTGATAAGTGGCTATTAGCCCAAATGCTTGAATTACCCTAGTTGCCTAGAACAAATGAAACTCAAGATGGATGATCAAAATGTGAATGCTTCACTCCTTCTTTAAAAGGGGAACAAGAATACCCTTGGCAGGGAATAGAGCGGCAAAGATTAAAACAGAGACTGAAGGAACACCCATTCAGAGCCTGCCCCACATGTAGCCCATACATATACAGCCACCCAATTAGACAAGATGGATGAAGCAAAAAAGTGCAGACCGACAGGAGCAGGATGTGAGATCGCTCCTGAGACACAACCAGAATACAGCAAATACAGAGGCGAATGCCAGCAAAACCACTGAACTGAGCAGGGACCCCCGTTGAAGGAATCAGAAAATGAACTGGAAGAGCTTGAAGGGGCTTGAGACCCCATATGTACAACAATGCCAAGCAACCAGAGCTTCCAGGGACTAAGCCACTACCTAAAGACTATACATGGACTGACCCTGGACTCTGACCTCATAGGTAGCAATGAATATCCTAGTAAGAGCACCAGTGGAAGGGGAAGCCCTGGGTCCTGCTAAGACTGAACCCCCCAGTGAACTAGACTGTCGGGGAGGGCGGCAATGGGGGAGGGTGGGGAGGAACACCCATAAGGAAGGGGGAGGAAGGGGATGTTTGCCCGAAACCGGAAAGGAATAACACTCAAATGTACATAAGAAATACTCAAGTTAATAAAAAAAAAAAAAAAAAAAAAAAGGACTCCCTCCTTAATGGACTTTTCATGCTTTCCTTATATTCTGGGCCTCCTCATTTGTTCTCTAACTCCCTCAACCTTCTGTCTGTCCATCATTGACATCTATTATTAAGCCTGCCTAGTTTTTTAGGCCCTATCTTAAAAAGTATAATTTTCTAACCTGTCTTTTAAATTTGTTAACAATTTTGTATCTCAGAGACTAAATTCTTTTATCCAGGACACCATAGAAAAAGAAATATCAACAGCATCCTTTACTTCCAAAGCATCTGATACCAAAGACTGTCATGTTCCCCCAGTGAGGACACTGCTCCTGTCCAGCAAAATAGTAATTATTAGAATGACAACCATACCTATTTAATAGAAACAATAGTCAGGAATGTTAGGGCTTCTATTTTGTAAAGCTGTTCCATTTAGATCAAACAATGACAATTTCTGAAATTAATGTTATTTGTTTACCTATGTTTATTGACCCCTGACTTCTGTGACCTTTCAGGTATAGCCAGCCATGAGGAATGTTTATCAAATAACTTTCCCTCTTTTTATTTCCTTAAAATGTCTCTCGTTTTATGTGTGTGTTAGACTGCATGTATGTCTGTTTACTATGTGTGTGTAGTGCCTAGAATGGAGTCCAGAAAAGGTTGTCAAGCACCTAGAGCCAGAGTTACCATGCGTGTGAGCTGCCATGCAGATGTTGGGAATTAATTCTATGTCATCTGTAACAATAGCAGTGCTCTAAAATATAGAACAATATCTCCCACACCTCATGATATTTTTTAATTCATCATTCCCTCGTTACTCCTAGAAATAGTCAACTATGGGCCAGAAAAGAAACTTCATTTTTTTTCTCCCTTCATTTTCCCCTGCCCTATATTTTCCTGCAAGCTGATAGCTATCTTCTCCCTTTTGCCAGATTTTTTTTTTTTTACAAAAGTCTGTGTTATTATAGAGCCACTCAACTGCCTTGTCAGTCTTTCCTTCTCATTGACTCTAGTATATGGGTGCATGTTGGTAGAAATAAGAACTTTTTGTCATGCCCTTGAGCCAACATAGTAAAATGCATAGATCACAGTGGTATTATTCATATTTGACAAGTGGTTTTGATTATATCTGAATCCAAGCTTATGAGTGACAATAAGAAAGCAGCTATAATCATTCAGAACAATGTAACCAGCATTCATAGATTTCTCCAGCCTTCCAGTTTGGGGTAATTAAAAACCCTCCCAATTAGACTACTGGAAGATCGCTGGAAATGCAAATGCATAAGAGGTTGTCAAGGAGTCATATGAACTGTCAGGAATAATAATGTTGGCAGTGCTGTAATCACTGAACACACAAAGGCTGCGAGCAAATACCTTTCTTTCACCAACTGGCTAAATGTACCTGACTGTTCAATGCTTTCTTTAAACAAAACAGATGAAAATACATCATTATCTGAGCTTGTATTTTAATCATTTTCAGAGTCATTATTACTTGCTGAGTTTTACAAAGCAAGGCTGCTGATTAATACTGAATCAGTGAGTCCATGCTCAGCGTGTTAAATCTATTATGAACATAAGCAGCAAATAGTAGGCAGAATCCCCTACCCAAAATGCTCTTTGCTAGAATCAATCTACTCATCCATTGTTTGGATGTCATTTAAGGAGCCACTAAGCTGTTGCCCAGTCTGGGAAGTCCTGATTACTTGATGAATGGATATAGAACCTGGAGGAGTACATATTGATATTATTTGCCTTCATGCCAGTTTTAATAATGAAACAAGTACCAAGCATAAGGGAGCAAATGAAAACACCTCTGAGAGCCTGTCTGAGTTGTTTCTATCATTCATCCACTTGCCCAGACACTGACTGTGTCTGCTTCTGATTTAATTTGCTGTAGTTGCTGTTGAATGTATTTCAACTGGCTTATTAGAGCTGCCATGGCAAATCCAATAAACTGAGTGACTTAGCAGAGTATATTCTAGTCACCCTTCTGGAAGTCCGAAGTCAAAAGTTTGGTAAGGTCATGCTCTCTAGTATGCTTCTCTCCTTTTCAGCTTGTAAGTAGTCCAGCTGTCTTTTGGGATTATTTCCAGGTAATTCCCACCTCTGCTTTTATCTTCAGGTTTTCTGCCTCCACATGGCCTTCTCCTCTCTGCATTTCTCATCCAGCTTTACCTCTTGAGAAAAATATCAGTCATGATAGACTTTTGAAGATGACAACATAATAATAAACAGCAAACTCCTGTGTCCCACTGAATATGGAAGGAAATATCTGATTGGTTCCTGAACACTGGGTGAGTAGCTTAGAATAACATAATGAACTCATTGGAAACAGGAAGTGGTGATACACCAGCTAAAAATACAGAAATGCTGAACATTGCATTTATAAGAGACAACTTAAAACAAAGAATTAATAGTGAAACCTCCAGAAACAATCCCTACAAAAGCACAATTCAGATCCAGGTCCATGGACTGTATAAATCAGACACAGGGAAAGATCATCTCTGCTGTTCACATTTTCAGATGGGGTAAAGGAAGAAGATGATTCTGAAAAAAAAAAACATCAAAATCAAAATTCTCTATAATGGAGAAGAAGAAACATCACTATTGGACCTCCAAATGCCAAATGTCCTAGATCTACTGATTAAACCAGCAACAACCCTGGAAATTGTGACTGGGGCCTGCCTAAGACACATATTCAGTGGACATAAATATATTTAGGAAAAGACCAATGGTGCTGGTGGGAAAGGAATGTGACCTCTGGTGAGATGAGACTACTTACCCACAAAGGTAAACACAAGTGCAAATGCAGCCTCTCGGAACCTCAGGTGTTATAATCATGTATAAAAAGCAGGACAGCCTAGCAAGATAGTAGCAGTCATGGTGACATTAGGCTGAGGGGTGCCCTTTATGCCAAGGACTTGGAGATTCCTCTTCAGTAGGAAGTAGGAGTTTGCTGCCGATTCTTGCTCTAGGATTCAACTCAGGAGAAAAGACAAAGCAGATTATAGAGAACTTGATCTTGTGAATCTTGTGTAACTTGTTTGAAATTCAAGGATGTGATGACTGCTTTTATGTCAATATAAATGAATCATTTGAGAAGGAAATTCAGTTAAGAAAATGCCCAGGTTGGTTTGTGATAAGCCTCAGAAAACTTTCTTGATTGATAATATTTGTGGGAGTACCCAGCCCGCAGTGAGCAGCACCACTCCAAGGCAAGATGGCCCTGGGTGCTGAGAAAAGCCATGGAAAACAAGGCAATAAACAGCACTACAACATGACTGCTGCCTCAGTTCCTGCCTTGTGCTCTCCCCTGACTCCTTCAATGATGGACTGTGATATAGAAGTGTAAATAAAATAAACCATTTCTCCCCCAAATTGTTTTGTCACAGCACTTGAAACCCCAACTAAGATAAGGGAGAAAGCAATTATTATCCAATAAAGTTAAATGTAAAATATAACTCAGAGGGAAGGGGAAGGAAAAGGGATAAATAGCACTAAGGATATTTGGAAAAGCCATTGTGAGCACTCTTATTTTATATACTTACTTAAGTATTCACATATGTGTGTGTGTGTGTGTGTGTGTGTGTGTGTGTGTATGTGCATGCGCACGTGCACAGTGACCTTACACAATGTGAGGATGTGGATTGTTTTGTTGATTATTGTGGATTTCATGCCTTGCAGCTTAATGGAATTATTACTAACTTTTCTTCTTGGCAACTTGCATAGGACCTTCTTGATTTCTCCAGGTCCTATGTACAGACAACCAACATCTATCTAATTGTACCTAAAGTCTGTTCAATTGGAAGGAACCCCTGCCAGTACTGTAAACCTAGTGAAGAACCATGGTTCAAAAGGTCTATACTCTAGCAGAGAACCAAGTTTAAAACATTAATATGTCCACCAACAGGCATAGAGTATCTAACTGTCCCCTAAAAAGCTCAATATATGATAGAGGTCATAAACTCAACTAAAGATATCTACTAATAAGAACAATTTAAAATAAAATAATTTTTAAATACCCATCCCTCTACCCCAAAATAAGGGATGGTCTCACATCTCATTAATGATGTCTCTCTGTTTTTCTTAATTATAGTTTTTAGTTAAGTTTAAATATCAATGATTATAAGATTCTATCTCTTTTGTTTCCTACTATTATTGGGGATGTGAATGAAGTTATGCATTTTATTTTAGTATATTTTACAAGAAGGTTTGGTATCCAATTATTGTTTATATTACTGATGTCTACATTTGCACTTGCTTTCCAATCTACATAGTAGTAAGTATCATAAGCTCAAATAAAGACACCTATTAATAAGACAAATTTAAAGTAAAGCAAACTATCAAAAAGCAGGATATCAAAATTGAGTGTGATAGCACACATCTATATTGCCAACATTTGGGGCTGAAGGCCAAAAGATTAGAAGTTTAACGTCATCCTTAGAAACATGGAAAATTTAAAACTAGCCTAGACTACACAAGACCCTGTCTCAAATAATTTTAAAAAGAGGCTGAGACTGATGGATGTGATATCCTGATAGATGTGGAAGTTACAAAATAGAAACAAAAATATGAAAAAGCAAGCCAAATGACATCTCAACAATCTTAATTGTCTTGAGAAATAAAACCAAAGACAAAGACTTGATATTCTAGAGAGAGAATATAAAATTCCAACTTTAAAAATAATTAAGGATTTCAAAACCTATTCAAACAAGTAAATAAATGAAGGAAAGAAATTTAACAAGGAATTTTAATTTCTAACAAAAAGTCAGGAGCACTTAAGAGCTGTTGCTCTTCCAGATTTGATTCCAAGTATCCTTATCAGGTGGCTTACAACCCTCTGTAATACCAGCTCCTGGGAAAACAAGGCCTTTGGATCCCTGGGCATCTGCAGTCATGCATGCACATACACACAATTACAAATAATAAGTTGTTAAAAGTGAGACAAACATTAATATTGGGGACAAAAGAGATGGTTGACCAGTAAAAACATAGTTGAAAACAACTGTGGTCTCAACCAAATAGAAGGAAAATTAGCATCGATAGAGTTAATTGATAAGGAGATGGCAGTGTGTGGAAATGAACTGATTAGAGGTATAAGAAACTGAACGGGAGAAGGAAGGTCTCTGATTGAAGGTGATGAAGGACAGTGTTATATATGTTAAGGATGGGTTCGTAGTCTCTATCAAACAAAAATACACTTAGAAAGGATTCAGTAAAGAGAGATTTTTAAATAAATTTAATTTTTTTGAATTATGAAACAGAATCTGATAGTATCAGGCCCTAGGCCATTTGTAGACACTGATGGTCCTAATAGGTGGGTAAGAGAGAAAGGGTGCAGAAAGAGATTCCATGGCAGAAATTCAAAGCAGTGCACATCGCACAGGTTCCACGTCTTTTGAAAAGGTGAACTTGGTGTAATTTATCCTGAGTGAGAAGAAGGGGGTGGCAGCATGAAGAGTTGAAATTGACTTCCTTGCAGGGTACAAAAAGGTAGTGTGGAAAGTCATGTGAAGATGTAGACTTAACTCATGGAACTTGTCGACTTTGACTTTCATTTTTAAAGATGTATTCCAAATGTCTAAGTTCAGACTTGATACACAAGGTGTTGTTTTAACAGTTGTGAAAGAATATTATGTGAATTTGTGGTTGAAAATTAACTGTGATCCTGCCTGCCTTAAGGTCAATGAATAGAAGAAGCAGGGTTCATTCTGTTTGAATTTGAACTTGAGTCCCTTCATAAATTGGAGGTAGTTATTGGGTTCCAGACAGACTACTAGCTTTAGGAGTTTGAGATTATGTACATAAATGTAAATTTTCTATTATACATTTTATATTTATAAATAAAGCATACAAAGTTTTTTCTTAGAAAGCTGGTGTATTTTCCTTAAGTCTTTGCTGTCCTTAAAGCATTATTGCAGGCTTGATAGAAGAAGCCTGTAAATGTGCTTGCTGCTAAGCTTTTATTTTATTTATTTTTAATAAATAAATATTTATTAAGTTTTATTTATTTATTTATTTACTTCCTGGTCCACAGTCCGCCCCCCCCCCAGGGTTCCATATCCCATATGTCCTCTTTGCCCTCTCCAGTCTCCACAAGGATGTCCTCATCCCACCCCTCCCACCAGTTCCAGGGGCCTCCAGTCTCTTGAGGGTTAGGTGCATCTTCTCTGACTGAACCCAGACCCAGGCGAGAGTCCTCTGCTGCATATGTGTTAGAGGCCTCATCTTAGCTGGTGTATGCTGCGTGGTTGGTGACCTAGTGTCTGAGAGATCTCGGGGGTCCAGGTTAATTGAAAATGCTGGTCCTCCTACAGGGTTGCTCTCCTCCTTAGCTTCCTCCAGCTTTTCCCTAATTCAGACAGAGGGGTCAGCAGCTTCTGTTCATTGGTTGGGTGCACAGATTTGCATCTGATGCTTTCAGCCATATGTTGGGTCTTTCAAAGGGCAGTGACAATAGGTCTCTTTTCGTGAATGCCCCATAGCCTCAGTAATGGTGTTGGCTCTTGGGGCCTCCCTTTGAGCTGGATCCCACTTTGGGCCTGTCAGTGGACCTTCTTTATCTCAGACTCTTCTCCATTTCCATCCCTGCATTTCTTTCAGACAGGAAGTATTGTGGGTCAGAGGTTTGACTGTGGGATAGCAACTTCATCCCTAACTTGATACCCTGTCTTTCTGTTGGAGGTGCGTTCAATAAGTTCCCTCTCCCCACTATAGGGCATTTCATCTAGGGTCCCCCTTTGAGTCCTGAGGGTCTCTCACTTCCCAGATCTCTGGCACATTCTAGAGTATCCTCCCAACCTCCTTCCTCCTGAGGTTGCCCTGTTTCCATTTTTTATGCTGGCCCTCAGAGCTTCAGTCCTTTCCCCCCACCCAATACCAGATCATGTTCCCCTCTCCCCCAATCCCCATTTCTTTTCTCTCCCCTGTCCCTTTCTCCCTCCCCCATTGTGGTTGCTTTCTTCTCCCTCCCAAGTGGGACTGAGGCATACTCACTTGGGCCCTTTAGCTTGTTGACCTTTTTAATTCCTCGAATCCATATGGTGTTAGTAGAAACTGTCTCCTGCAAGTTGTCCTCTGATGTTGCACGTGGGCCATGGAAAGCTATTACACCTCCCTGTGCACACTCTCTCTTTCTTTTCTTCCCTCCCTTCTTTCCTACCTGTCCCTGTCTCTGTCCCTGCCTCCCCCCCACAGAGAGAGAGAGAGAGAGAGAGAGAGAGAGAGAGCAAATTAAAACATTGTTACTGAGCAAATGATAGCTGAACAAGAATACCAATAGGTAAACAGGTATGGTTACAATGTCTTCCATGATTCTGGAATCTTTAGCCAATCAACTTCAATTTTAATAAGTGTAATAATATTTTAATTTTCATATTATTATATTTCATTGGGTTTTAGGTTTCTCTTTTAAATATAAATGTTTTTACAGAATAGATAGAAGTATAATCTTTTAGAAATTATCATTATTGAATATAACTTAATAACTTTGAGTTCACAGCCTCAAAAACCTACTCAAAGTATCCCACTATCCTAAATGTGAATATATCTTATATCTCAGTCCATGTTTCCATTTCTCTATCCCCAGTTCAACTTGTATCCCTTCTTTCTACCAGCAATTGAAAATCTTTCCCTGACAATTTTTGAATAACTGATACTACTTTGTTTTCCATATAGCATTACTAGAAAAGGATTAAAATATTTCATATTTTAGGTGGCAATATTGCTTCACAGTACAGAATCAGAACCTTTTCTGGATGATGTACCATGGCATCTATGATGAAATACCTAAGTATGACTGTCAATTATATTCAATTATGACTGCCATGTTTCCAACATCATGATAAATTTTAATGGTAGTTTAGGAGAAGCTATTCATCATCCAGAATGATTGGCTTTTATAAATTTCAATGTAGTTTGTTTCCTCCAAGGAATGACTTGCACATAAAATGCACTCTGGAATAGAGCTTAATATGTCATGAATGGATTGAATATAAGTGACTAATTACTGGCTAAGTGACAATTAATTCATTTCAACACTCATCAGTTCATTTCAATTTTGGTTAGGCAAATTAACCACCTGAGGTGCACCTGCTGGAATACATCTTAGGGGAAAAATAGTCTGTTTCTATGGGAAAGCAGAACATATTGCAACATGGTAGATGTGTATAAGCAGTTACTGAGCCAATTCAAAATCTTTAAAGCTCACTATTGCTTTATTTGGTTAAAGAATAAATTTACAAAATATTACTTCCTTATTGATATGATCACATGAACAATATCTTCATATATCATATATGTAAATATAGATTTCTAGATTTATTTTAATATTGTCAAATGTACTCATATTGCAACAACTCTAAGTTATTATTCCATTATGTGCCTATTATGCATTTAGTGTGGATATTGGCTTCAAATGTTATAAGCAATTATTAAAAATCCCAGAGCCCTTCTCTACTGAGAATACTTTAAAGTTCCATACATGATTACCTAAGATCTGACCTCAGATGACTACATCTCTAAAGCATAATAGAGTTTTTGTTGTGTGCTTAAATGTGCATGCATGCAAGCATGTATTTGCTTGTAAGTGTGTGTGTGCATGCAAGTATGTATGTGCACGTGTATGTATGTGTGTGTCTATGTGTGAGTGTGTTGGGTGTCCATTTTTATGGGCATGTATATGTGAAGGTCTGAGATCTGTGTTGGGTATATTTCCTTAGATGCCATCTGCATTGTTGGTTGAGACAAGTTCTCTCACTTGGTCTGGAACTAGCTGGTTAAGCTAGGCTGGCTAGCCAGTTCCAACAGAAAGACAATCTGTCTTTTGTTCTAAGCTTTCCATATCGTGAGAAGACAGGGAAATTGGGAATAGTAAGAACTAAAAACCTCTTGCCTCAAAACAGCAATTGATTGGTACTTAACCTATCCTAGGGAAAATTTAGGGAATTAGTATATGCTTTTTGTCTTGATTGCATTTAATGGTTGTTTTTAGTTAGAGTTTCTGTTACTTTGATAAAGTAATATCTTGAGGTCTCCACCGTGCCTAAGGCTGGTGGAGATAATAAATTAAAAATAAATAAAAAGAAAAGCACACTGAATTCTGAATATTTAGATCAAAGTTCAAATACTGCCACCCATGATCAAGTCTGTCACAGTAATACTTCATGGTTGAATTTCTAGATATGCTACTTACTATTGATTAGTATAAGACAGGATATAAAATAATCAGTAAGATAGATCTTATCTTACTGATTATCACTTATTCTTTGGAATGTATCCCATCATCAGTTATCGCCACCTTAAGGGAAATAGAATAAGACCGGAGATTTCCCCTGAGCTTGATGTCTTATTCTCCATATGAGCACAAATCATATACAGTTTGCAATTGCTTATGGTGTATGGGCACACAGATCAAAACACACCATTTTTAAGTTAAACCAGCAGAGGGTTGTTTTTTTAGTTTTTAAGCCTCTTTATTTTTCTACTTCTTAAAGTGAGTCTCATTATATCTCAGAACTTGCCTTCAGGTTTAGAATAAAAGTACCAGCATATGTAGCAGATGTGCACCTTGGTCTTCATGTGGGTCCAAAGCAACTGGAGCACAGGCTATCTGTCCTAAAAGCTGTGGTCTGTATGCGGGATATATTCTTCTAGTTGGGATGTCTTATCTGGCCTCAGTGGGAGAGGAAACACTTAGCTTTGCAGACTTGAAATGCCAGGGTTGAGGGATACCCAAGGGGGTCCCTACCTGCTCAGAAGAGAAGAGGAGGGGGCAAAGGGGAAAACAGTGACTAGGAGTGGGGAAGTGATCAGGATGTAATGTGAATAAGTTAAAAGTAAGATTAAATTTACACTTGATCTTAGCCAAAAGGCCGAGAAGCGATAAAAAGTAAGATTAAATTTAAATAGTCTCTGACAGAGCATTACAAATACAGGGGCAAATGCTCACAGCCAACCATTGAACTGAGAACGGGGTCACTATTAGAAGAGTTAGAGAAAGGATTGAAGGAGCTGAAGGGGTTTACAACCGCATAAAAACAACAATACCAACCAACCAGAGCTCCCAGGGACTAAATCACCATCCTGAGTACACATGGATAGATTTGTGGCTCTAGCTGCATATGTAGCAGAGGATGGCCTTCTTGGGTACCAAAGGAAAGAGAAGCCCTTGGTCCTGCCAAGGCTGGAGCCCCCAGTGTAGGGGAATGTCAGGCAGGGTAAGTGGTTGGGTGGGGGAAAGGGGAATAACATTTGAAATGTAGACTTTTAAAAATCCAATAAAAAGATTAAATTTAAAAAGAGAAAAGGAGATTATATGTGAACAAAATTAAATGAATGTATAAAGTGGAATAAAAGATTTAAAGAAGTTTGTTAAGCACAATTAAGTAAATACACTGCTAAATATTCAATTCAGAAAGATGATGAGGGGAAAGGAAAGGAGAGTTATCATCAATGACAAAGACTGTTGGAACTCAGAGTTATTATAATGATAGTACTAATGAGTATTGAATAGATTGTATTCTACTTCTAGAGTCTGGGCCTTGGGATTTGAATTTAGGCACATTTCAGAACACAAGTCTCCAAAGGCCATGGAATATCTCCTGGTCCTCTTTAAGGCTGCCCTGATACTGAGTGTAACTGAAGATGAGGATCTCCTGGAGAAGAACTTCAGCTGTAAATGTTGGATATCAGAGAGAGTGTTGGGACTTTGGTGTAGCTCAGTGCAGCTGTTTGGAACCATCCAGATAAAAACATAAGAAAAAATGTATCTTTTAGCTTACATTTGTTACATAACTAAAAATAACTGATGTGCTGATTATGTGTTTTATCTTTATTTAGTTTATCTAGTAAGTTTTCAAAAAATATTTTAATTTATACTTTGAAATATTTATAAAAAGTATATATTTTATTATGTCCATCTCCCATTGCTCTTCCTTCAATTTCTCCCAGACCCTCCCATCATAAATCATTCCCAACTCTTCCTCCTTGTCTTCTATTTTACAACTCACTGAATCTTATTTGTGCTGCTTAAATATGCACATGGGTGTAGAGTCACCCATGGGCCCATTGGAAATCTATCAATGTGTCATTTTTATTTCTTTAGATGAAGTGATGAGATGGGAGCTATACCTAACTGAGTATTGTTTTTTCTGTTCTATCCTAGGCTTAGGCCTGGAATCTTCTAAACTCAATACAATATAATCTTCCAAGATGACTGATTCAATCTGGCTTCTCTACGCTCCTGAATGAATTGCTTTGTCTAGTCTCACGGTAACTTTGGCAATATATTCTAACCTTTTGACTCTTTCTCATTCTCTGACTTATTCTGTATTCTCTGGAATTTAGCTTGTTCTCTCTGCAATCTGTCTTGGTAAAACTGTAAAACTGGCACACACACACACACACACACACACACACACACACAACACCACAACATTCCACATCCACCCTTTTTTCTCTCTTACTGCTCTTAAGTAGCCTCTCTTCTTTTACTGTTCGTATATGAGTTGGACTTATCCTATCTCTGACTCATCCTGTGAAATCTTTGTCAGATTTGTTACTTTGTCTGCCTCAATAACACGTCACTTTAAAACATGGCTGCTTCCTTCTACACACTAACCTCAGCTTCATTGTTAGGGACTAAATGTGGGTACTAAGAGTGTGTGTGCATTCTAGCCAGGGTGTATCTGCTTCTCCACTGGATCATATCTTTAAATATGATCCCTTGCCAGAGTAGCCATGTTGCTGGATTAAAATTCCTCTATTTACCAAGGGCTATCTATATCCCTGATTACTCTCCTTCCTTCAGTAGCCATCAGCCTTCATATCTCCATAGCAAGGGGTGGTAACTTGTAAGGCCCTGCCCATGCAGCTGGAGTATGATTCAGCTGGTTTGATCTTCTGAAGGTCTTGTGCATGCAACTACATCTTCTATGAGTTCATCAGTGTGAAGATATTTCTCTGAAGTTATATATGACCTCTGGATCTAGCAGTCTGTCCATTCACGTTATCAGGTATACTTTAACCTCAGTGGTTATGTTTTCCAAAAGAGTAAGTTCAAGAATCTTTAATTTAATGTTGTGTCTCTGGAGTCATAATAATGTTTTTATTCACTCCACAGAGTGATTCTTAAATATTGTGTATGTGTGAAAAACCAATGAGATGAGAATCTGGAGGCAAGTTGATAGCAAAGTAGACTATTCAAGGTTAGTGTGGCTTAACAATAAAGGAAAGAACAGAAGCATGGTTACATCATATCCTGAAAAATAAGTACTGAGGTAGCTACTTAAGTATTCAAATAAAACTGAGTTGTAACACAGATGTTTCTCTTGTTGTACACTGTTGTTTTAGAAAGCATAAGAGTTAGTTGGACTGCATAACTGAGGTTCCTACACAATTCTAAATACTTGATCCTTTCGGTGCTGGTGATTGTGTGTTATTTGAAAGAGGATTAAAGAAATAACATGGGGAATTGGAAATCTAAGATATAACAGGACTAAAACCAGGATTTTTCTTTTAACAGGAATTCTGTAGGCTAGAGAAAAAAAATTAGAAGTGTCAGGAACTCACTTCAGAGAAATCATGAAGTAAATTGGAGGTGGAAAAGGAGATGGATTAAATAGTTGATTTTAAAGACCCTTGTACATTGTCTGTGGACTTACCATTAGGGGAACCTCAAGGATGACCTCTAGATCGCTTGTATGTGGTTGACATGATCACTTCAGAAATCTGTGATATAGAATAGTAATATCTGTGTTAGGAACTTTATTCATCTAATGTCTCACATGCCAAGAGCAGGCTGCTTACAGGTCTCTCAGCTCTCATGAAGTTGGATAAATCTAAAGCTGGAAACAGATGTATTATCAGGTTGTCTCTGAAAGTGAAATGGTACATAGAAACAATAGTGACCAAGAAAATAATCTGCATGTTTGTAAAATTTCAGAAGTAGCAAAGTGAAACAAAGACGCAGTGATGGTTCAGAATGGAGTGTGGTACCTGTTGTTCACCTGAGAACAAAGGGAAAGGTTGCTTCATGGTAGTTGGGTTGCATTGTGTTGGAAGTGATTGAAGGAATATACCTTATGTTGGACTCAGCAGTTAGGAAGTCATTTGTAAACACGGCAGTTGAGAGTTGGGAGTAAGAACTGGAGGGCAGAGATCAAAAAGTGAGCTGCTGTTTCTGAGAACCAGGGGGAATTTCTGGATTCTGGGCTAGCTTATTCTAAATGAGATGTGTTACAGAAAAATTAAAGCCTTGTGTGGCAGTAGCAGTACTGAAGGGCTAGACTATGAAAGGCTGCAGTGGTGCTGATGGTATTCCTTCAAGCATTATGGCAGGCAGGGAAACAAACCTCAAAGAAGTAAGAACAAAAAGTTGGTTCAGACTTTGTCTGGATCAACCTTCTAGAGAGTTTAATGCTAGTCAGTTTATTATAAGAGTATTTAAATACAATAGAATCTGAAAAAAGTTTTCTAGGCAACAATCACTCCCATTCTAGATGCACAATAAAACTTAGGTGTGACTATATATAAATTCCTTTGCATGTGACTGTGAAGATAAGCTCTATAACTTAAAGACCCTAAATGGACTGTGGTTTCTGACTGCGATAGCACAGAAGTCAGAAGGCTATAAAGAACCCATCTCCTAAGGATGGCTTCTCTTAACTGAGAGCTAAAGAAAAAAGTCTAGGTAGGGAGAATCTGGGACAAACTTTCTGGGAGATTTGGGTGAGGTCTGGCTCTACAATGAGCAAAAGGTAACCAGGTCATTAACGGCATCCACTTTCATCTTTTTTGTGTGTGCAGTGCAGGTATTTTATTTTCTCTCTTGAGGAGACATGCCTGTGTGCTTAACATTCCTAATTTTCCTAGTGCTCTGAAGGCTTTAAGGACATTTTTTTCCTCCACAAAAATGAATAGGCAGGAAGAATGGATGTAAGTCCTGTCGCCTTCTAAAGGCATGATCAAATACTATTGACTACTGCCCTTGAGCTGTGGCTTTTTTCATTGCTACTGGCCTGTGATGTACGTGTTCCCCACTGCCTCTTTTCTATATGCTAGGGATTAAAAATAAAAAAAACAAAAAAACAAGAGTCATGGTCAGAAGAACAAAAAAGAATGCCTCTCTCTCTCTCTCTCTCTCTCTCTCTCTCTCTCTCTCTGTGTGTGTGTGTGTGTGTGTGTGTGTATCTGTCTGTCTGTCTGTCTCTGTCCCTGTCTCTCTGTCTCTTCTCCACCTCCACCCCTTCTCTGTCTCTGTCTGTCTCTCTTTTTCTCTGTGTGTTTGTGTGTCTGTCTGTCTTTCTCTGTCTCTGTCTCTCTCTTCCCCCTCCCCCCAGCTCTCTTAGCAATACATGCACTGAAATTGGAGCAATGACCTCCTCTGTAAGACCTGTAAGTTAATGAAGCACTCTATAGATTTAATGTTTTTGAGCTGTCCTTTTAGTATTATGTGGCTCTGTAACAGAGGGAAGTAAGCTTATACCATTAGGATGTTCACAGAACTTCCCAAACCATTTAGAACCTGAATTTAATTGCTTAGGAAGAGGGCGTGTTTGTTCTTTTCCTACTTTCCGTGTTTCTTCCAGGAAAATCAGGACAGCAGGGGCAGCTACAATGGTCTGTGTTGGCAGAATGTCAGATCACAGTGACCAGGCAGGCTGGCACAAAGGGACGAGAAGGAGCCAATGCTGCACAGACAGACCTCTGAGGAGTTTGGTTCTCTGTGTCTCTGATTATAGTTTACAAAGGAAGTTTTAGATTAGCATGGCAGCAAACCTCTGAAATTCATGTACTTTAGAGGCTGTGGTAGGACGATTTTGTGTTTTATGCCAGACTGGGCTCTAGAGATTCTGTCTTCGATTCTTGCCTCCTTCTCTTCTAATTCTTTTACCTCTTTCCTTTCCTCCTCTTCAGCTCCTGTCAAACCTGCAGAGGATCTTCTGTCTATTTCCACTTTAGGTGACACTTACTCAAACAACATTTAAGAAGACTTTTTTATTTTTTGAAGTTATAATATTGTCAAAACATCAGTATTATTGAGGCATGTTGAAAGTTTTTTCAGTAATTCACCTGGAGTTTTTGCATTCTAGTTTAGGCAAGGGTGCATTTGGAGTCTTCAGTCTAGTGGGGATTCTGACCCTGTCCCTGTTATTGATGCAAAATTTGATGAGTTACTTTCCCTCTTTCTTAGTCTCAGTATGGATTGCTGCTGATTAAATGTCCCCAACATCCACACTGCCGGGGCAAAGTTCCTTTTCCCTTACTATCTTAACTAGTTAAGGACAGTAAACCTAGGTCTCAATTGTTGAACAGATCTGGATTTTTGGATTATTTTCTTATATAACCAGTGTGATGACTTCAGAATTATAATTATATAGTTAATAAAGGAATCTCTATATTTGATTTTACTGTTATAAAGGAAGGAGTTGAATGATACAAGTAAATTATCTAACTTTCTTTTTATTATATGATTCATTGTTTTGAGAATAGTATAATCAACTTCTATGCAGACATAACTGATGATCATTAATCAAATTTTATACAGTGGTTTTAAGCATTTTAACTATTTTTAAACACTTAGATTTCACATGAAACCAAAGTACACCCTGAACAACCTGCTATGCGATTCACAAGCACCAACACATTGAATACCAAATATGTCTATGACTTCAACCATGATGGCATTCTGTGTATACTCAGAGTTATTATATTTTAATTTCTAATAATAAAGTCATAAAGGTTAGTACATGAACAAATAACTAATTTATCATTTTCCAGTGCATACTAGTTTAACTCTATTAAGAATGTCTGAATTCCTGGGTTCAGTCCCCAGCTCCGAAAAAAAAAAAAAAGAATGTCTGAATTCTGATTTAGAAACCAGAGACATTGCTATCAATTAGTATATTTAATAATCTTGACAATAAGAAAGGAATACAAAAGAAAAATTGGATACTGTTTCTGTAAGGAAAGTCTTTACACCAAAGCAAGGTTATCCTTGCTTGTACTGATTGTAAAATTTCCAATTTTTGCCAATTTAAGAGTCACCTATGATGAGTTCAGTGATCAGAGTGGAAGACAGAAATAGGGAGAGAAAAAAAGGGAAAATATATATCTATAGTCTCTCTCAAGTGACATTACTGGGGAACAATGGTTTCTTTGTCAGTTAAAAAAGCAACATAGGCTTGCTGTTGATATTGTCTTTATACAAGTGTAACAAACTCCTTGATTAAAAATATCTTTATAATTGAAACTGATTATCTCAGTCATGGATTGTTGGCATTTAATGTTTAAGCTTCAATTATTTTTTGAATGGTTGTCACTAGAAGATTACATGTAGAATATCTAATGATTTATTTAGTTTCACAATCCCTTGCATCTTTAAATCAAAGAAAAGAGAAATAAGATAGTTTGACCTTCTTGTTTCCATATTCATGGAAACAATTGGTTATGAATTGATTTTAAAAAGTTAGTAGTAGAAAATTTAAAATACCAAATATGAATAGTTTTAAAGATGATTTTCAACATTCCTAACATCCATCCTTAGGATAATGGAGTAATATAAAGGGAAAGAAGAATAATGTGGACAGAGGTTCAACTGGAGAGAAGGTTGGGAGGGTGGGCAGAGAAGGGACTTAGGGAGGGATAAACAATTTTAGGAAGCTTCCATAGTTCTCTTAACCACTTAATTTTACAACTGGGAACTCTTCCCATAAAATTTGATTTCCTGAACCTAAATACCAATAGTTCAAACCTCACTCATTCTCCACAGTGAATTTCAGTGAATTTGCCTCACTAAAGGAAATACACACTTGGAAGACAGCTGGAGAATACTGGGATCATGATGTCAAAAGGCTTGTCAATCAGGTGCCTCACAAATACCCAAATAAAACACAACCTGAAATAAATTAACTGCATTTATATATTTGCATTTTTGAAAAATTAATCAAAATACAAATTAATAAGAAGCTTATTAGCTAAATCTCAGTTCATTTTCCCTGAGTGTTTATGTTTGATGTAACACAAGCAGTAGACAACCCTCCCCCGTACTCCAGGTGTAAAAGGGACAGCAGAAATGACAGCCATGTCTGTTTCCATTGTTGTTGTTTGTGTTTTTCTTTCTTTCTTTTGTACTCATCTCTCCTCTTCTCACACTGTCTCTCCCTTCCCTTTCCCCAATCTATTACACCTTCATTCATTTCTCTTAAGAAAAGAGTAGGCCACCCATGGACATCAATCAGCCATGGCATATCAAGTTGCGGTAAGACTAGGTACATCCTCTACTATTAAGGTTAATTAGGTAACTCAGTAAGAGAAATGGGTCTCAAAGTTAGGCAACAGAGTCAAAGATAGCCCCAGTTTCTGCTGTTATGAGTCCCTTAGGAAACAAAAGAATCTAAACAACTGTAACGTATGTGCAGAGGACCCAGGTCAGTCCCACACAGGCTCTCTGGTTGACAGTTCAATCTCTGTGTACCACTATGAGCCCAGATTAGTTGATTCTATAGGTTTCTGTATGTTGTTTTTGACCCCTCTGGCTCCTACCATCCTTCAGGGTTCTTTAGCTTCTTCTAATGTTTTTCTGTGGATCTCTGTGTCTGTTTCCAGTAGCTGCTAAGTGAAGGTTCTCTGATTGCAATTGGGTTAGGCACCAATTTATGAGTACAGCAAAATGTCCTTAGGAATCATTTTATTGACGTTTCCTCCCAGTCATGGTTGGATCAAACTAGATCTAAGGGACATTCAGTATCTGGTTCCTTGTTCTCCAGGCAATGTTAGGGGTAGGCTCCCTCTCATGGGTCTCAAGATGGACCAGCCATTGATTGGCCACTCACACAACTTCTGTATCACTTTCACCCCAGCACATCTTATAGGTACGACAAATTGTAGGTGGGAGGTTGTTTTGCTAGGTTGGTGGTTGGTGTCCACATCCCATCACTGGGAGTCTTGCCTTGTTAGAGGAGATGGCTGATTCAGACTCTAAATCCCACATTTCTAGGAGTCTTAACTAGGGTCACACTCACAGATTGCTGGGTGTTTCCATTGCTTTGGGTTCTTAGTTCTCAGAGATAGCCTGTGATTCCACTTGTTTTTCCCAGTACTCTTTGGTGCATATAGATTTTGCTACCTTGCTTTAAGCTCAGGGAGGACTTCACTACCAGCCCTTCCCAGGTTCCCTCAGATCCATGGATGAAAGGTACACACGCGTTGGTTTTTCAACTGGCCTTATTGCTCAGTTGCTGGGCTTTTCTAAGCCTTCCTCAGCTATCTCATGCCTTGCTTTTCACTGACAGCTCAGCACCCTTAATTTGCCCTCAACGTTGGTTGCTCAGTTACCTTCTCGTTCAGCAACACAAAACTTCCCTCTGCTCAGCTGCATTTCTAACATCTTGCCTGTGGAAGCAAGCAGCTTATGGGTGGTCACCTTTCCTCCCCCAGAAATATGGTAGAATTGCCCTTTCTCTCCCAAGCTAGCTTGCCTGTTGGGACCCAGAAGTCCTGCCACTTTCCTTCCATCCAGCAATTGGCCCCTGGCATCTTTATTGATCAATTAAGAATCAATTGGGGAACAGGACTTTAGCATCAGAACTACCTACCCTCAACAGCTCTTTTCTCTATACTCCCCTAACCTGATTTCTTCAGTTCTCAACCCCCAACCCCCATCTAGACTCCTCCTCTTGTCCACCCATGATGTCTGTATTATATTTTCTTCTCAGAGATATTTGTACACCCTCCACCTACTGTGAACCCTCATTTTTACTTAGCTTTTTTTTGGGAGAGTGGATTGTTGCACAGTTATTCATTACTTTATGAATACATACCATTTGGTATTTCCGGGCTGGGTTAACTCACTCAAGATGATTTTTTTTCTAGTTCTATCCATTTGCCTACAAATTACATAGTGTTATTATTTTTAACAGCTAAGTAATACTTCACTTGGAAAATGTACCACATTTTCTTTATCCATGTTTGGTTGAAGGACACCTAGGTTGTTTTTAGTTTCTAGCTATTACAAATAAAGCTGTCATGAACACAGATGGACAAGTGTCCTTGGGGTATCATAGAACGTTCTATATTCATAGAATATATGTCTAGGCATGGTATAACTTGGTTTTGAGGTAGATTAAAATCCAAATTTCTGAGAATCCACCATATAGATTTCCAAAGTGATTGTATTTGTTTGTACTCATACCAGTCATGGAAGAGTGTTTTCCTTGCTCAATATCCTTTTATGTCACTGATCTGACCCCTCCTGTCAATTACAAGATGGAATCTGAGAGTCATTTGATTTACATGTCTTTTATGGCTAATGATGACTTTTTAAAAAGTGTTTCTCAGTCACTAGAGATCCTTCTGTTGAGAATTCACTGTTAAGATCTGCACCTCATTTTATAAATTGAGTTATTTGGTTTGTTGATATCTAGATTCTTGAGTTCTTTATATAGTTTGGATATTAGCCCTCTGTCAGATATGGAGTTGGTGAAGATCTTTTCCCATTTTGATGTCTTCCCTGAGTTTGATCATTTCCTGCAGTTAACTATTGTTGGCTGTATTTGTTTGCTTCTTTATGTTCTAGAGCTTTCAGGTGTGTTATTAAGTTGCTAGTATGAAATGTCTCTAATTCATTATGATGGCATTAAGTGCTATGAACTTTCCTCTTAGCACTGCTTTCACTGTGTCCCATAAATTTGAGTATCTTGTACATTAGTTTTCTTTGAATTCTATGGAGTCTTTAAATTCTTTTTTTTATTTTTAATTTTCTTGGATATTTTATGCATTTACATTTCAAATGTTATCCCCTTATCCCCTCCTCCATACTCTCTCTCCCGTCCCCCTGCTTCTATGAGGATGAGTCTTTAAATTCTTTATGTTTTCCTTTACCCATTGTTAATTGACAAGAGAGGTATTTCATGTCCATGAATATTTAGACTTTCTGTTGTTTCTGTTGTTGTTGAAGTTCAGTTTTAATTCATGCTGATCTGATAAAATACAAGGTATTATTTCTATTTTCTTGTGTCTGTTGAGCCTTGCTTTGTGACATTTTTGGTCACTTTTTGGAGACGGTTCCATGAGGTACCAAGAGGAATGTGTATTTTGTGTGAGGGAGAGACTATTCTGATATCTGTTAGGACTATTTGAGTCATAATGTCTGTTAGTTCCATTATTTCATTGTTGACTTTATATATGGATGCCACCTATTGGTAAGAATGGGGTGTTGAAGTCTCCCACTTTTAATATGTAGGGTTCAATATGCAATTTAAGCTTTAGTAGTGTTCTTTTTATAAATATGTTGAAAATGCATTTTGGGCATATTCAGAAATGAGATGACATCTTGATGGATATTTTTATGATGAATATGAAATGTCCTTTCCATTTATGTTGATTAATTTTGGTTGGAAGTCTATTTGTTTAAAATTTTTTCCACCCTTTTGCTCTGAGGTAAAGTCTATCTTGGATGTTGAGGTCTGTTTCTTATATGCATCAAAATGATGGTTTTATTTTCCCATCCATTCTGTTAGCCTGTGTCTTTATTGGGTAAATGAGTTCATTAATATTGAGAGATTTTAATGACCAGTGATGGTATATTCCTATTATTTTGATATTGGTTGTGGTGATATGGTAGTTTCTCTCTCTCTCTCTCTCTCTCTCTCTCTCTCTCTCTCTCTCTCTCTCTCTCTCTCTCTCTCTCTGTGTGTGTGTGTGTGTGTGTGTGTGTGTGTGTGTGTGTGCATGTGCGTGTATAAAATTTCTGTATGTCTTTGATTTTCCTGGGTGTAGGTAAACTTCTTGGATTGGAGTTTGTCTTTTAGTATCCTCTGTAAGAATAGATTTGTGGATAGGTATTGTTTAAATTTGGGTTTGTACAGAAAATGTGGTATATTTACACAATGGAGTACTACTCAGGTATTAAAAACAGACTTCATGAAATTCTTACGCAAATGGATGGAACTAGAAAATATCATCCTGAGTGAGATAACGCAATCACAAAAGAATATAAATGGTATGTACTCACTGATAATGTAGATATTAGCCCAAAATCTTGGAATAACCAAGATACAATTTACAGATTGCATGAAGTTCAAGAAAAAGGAAGACCAAAGTTTGGATGCTTCAATCCTTCTTAGAAGAGGAACAAAAATACTCACAAGACGAAAAATAGAGAAAAAGTGTAGAGCAGAGACTGAAGGAAAGGCCATGCAGAGACTGCCCCACCTGGGGATCCATCCCATATATAGCCATTAAACCCAGACAATATTGCAGATGCCAAGAAGTGCTTGCTGACAGGAGCCTGATATGGATGTCTCCGGTGAGGCTCTGCCAGTGCCTTATTGATGCAGAGGAGGAAGCTTGCAGCTAACCATCCATAGAGACCCCAGTGGAGACGTTTAAGAAAGGACTGAAGGAGCTGAAGGGGTTTGCAACCCCATAGGAAAAACAACATTATCAACCAACCAGACCCTATCAGAGCTCCGAGGGACTAAACCATCAACCAAAGAGTACTCATGGCTCCAGTCACATATGTAGCAGAGGATCACCATATTGGGCATCAGTGGGAGGAGAGACCCTTGGTCCTGTGAAGGCTAGATGCCCCAGTGTAGAGAAATGCCAGGGTAGGGATGCAAGGGAGAGTGGGTGGGTGTGTGGATGGGTGGATGGGTGGAGGAGCACACTCATAGAAGCAGAGGGAGGGGGATGAACTAGGGGTTTTCCTGAAGGGAAACCAGGAAAGGGGTAACATTTGAAATGTTAAAAAAGTATCCAAAAAAAAAAAAGTAAAGTAAAAATGTTTTAGGTTTTCATGAAAAAATAATTGGGTTTGTCATAGAATATATTTAGTCCATCTATGGTGTTTGAAAGTTTTTTGGGGTATACTACACTGGGCATGTATCTGTCTGTGGTCTCTTAGAGACTTCAAGACATCTGTCCAGTCCGTTCTAATTTTTAGAGTTTCCATTTATCAATCATGTATCATTCAAATAAGATTTTAAATGTTACCTGGCCTTTTTCCCTGGAAGATTTTAAAATTTTTTCTTCATTCTATATGTTTAATATTTTGACAGCATGGTGGGAGATTGTCCTTTCTGCTCTAATATATTTGGTGTTCTTTAGGGGTCTTCTTCCTTTATAGGCACGTCTTTCTCTAGGTTAGGAAAAATTTCTTCTATGATTATGTTAAATATATTTTCTGGGGTTTTGAGCTAGGATTCTTCTCCTTCTACCATTTCTATTATTTTTTTAGGTTTGATCTTTTCCTAATGTCCCAGATTTCCTAAACATTTTGTTTTAGGAAGTTTTTAGATTTTACATTTTATTTGACTGATTAATCTATTTTATCTGCCTTATTTTCAATGCCTAAGAATCTGTGTTCCATACCTTGATAGTGATGCTTGAGTCTTTAATTCCTTCCCCTTTACCTAGATTTTCACTCACAGAATCCTGTCAGTTTGTGTTTTCTCTATTGCTTCTATTTCCATTTTTCAGACTGTGAGCAGTTTCCTTCACCTGTTTGCTATTTTCCTGGATTTCTTGGATTTCATTAAGGGATTTACTGATTTTCTCTATTATTTTGTTTGTGGTTTTCTCAAATTCTTTAAAGGATTTTTAAAATTTCCTCTCTAAGGACCTCTAATATCTTTTTTTTCAAGTTGGTTTTAAGGTGGTTTTCTTGTGCTTCAGTTGCATTGGAATATTCAGGCCTTGATTTCTTTATTGACCATCTCCTTTGTCATCAATATTTATATTTGGCTCATTTTTAAACAACTTGTTTTATTATTTCTAATTATGTGTCTCAGGGGGTAAGTGCCTTTGGATGCATGGATGCAAATGTCAATGTAACCAGAGACCTTGGGTCCATGGAGCTGGCATTATAGAGGGTTATAAGCCAACTGATAATGTTAATGGGGATCAAACTGCAGTTCTCTGAAAGAGCAACTTAATTGGTTTTGGATACTTCTTTCTCCTCCTCCTCCTCCTCCTCCTCCTCCTCCTCCTCCTCCTCCTCCTCCTCCTCCTCCTCCTCCTTTTGTTTTCCTGTATTTCTTTAAAGAAGTTGCCTGTTTCCTCTTTAAAGACCTCTGTCACCTTCCTAAGATAGGATTAATGGTAATTTTCTTGTGTTTCAGCTATGTTGGAGCATCTAGACCTTGCTGTAGTAGTGTAGATGGACTATGGTGGTGCTGTATTGTCCATGCTGTTATTTTGTTCTTATGCAGGCATCTAGTCATCTGTGTTTGGAACTATTATAGACTCAGTTGCTGATTTTTGAGTAGATCTTTGTTAGATGGATGGGGGTTTTTTGGCCTTTTTTTCCTTTCTGTTTCCTTTCTGGTCTTTGCCCTAAGTGACCTTAGATTCTGGTGACCATTAAGGCTTCAGGTCCAATAGTGTGTCTTTGCTGAGGTTTTTTTTGCAGCCTGTATTATCTCTGGATTTTGGGGTACCAAAGTTCTCTCTGGGGTTTCAAGTATCTGTGTGTCCACTAGGGTTCTGGACATCTGCCTGGTTCATGGAGTTTCTAGGACAGAACGGCTTCTAGTAAAGCAGAAGACTTCTTCTCAAGGTGTGAATCAGAATTTTGAACTCAGGGGAGGGGTGCTGTTAAGAACTGTTGGGAAATCTTTATAGAGTGTTAGCAGTCCTTTAGCAGTGTCTTATCTGGTGTCCCTAGAATGTGCCTGGCCTCTAGTGAAGTAGTTGAAGTTGTAGGCAGGAATATCAAATTGGTATTTAAAAACACACCATGGTATTGTTCATATAAGTTCTTCCACGTTTTTATTTCAACATCATCAATTAAGAATCATACTATGTCTTATATGGATATAACCCAGTAATTAAGGGGACTTTATATAATTTGAAAATTGTCATTAGTTCAATGTAGTACACATGTTGTGCACTGATGTCCCTGGAAATAGGACATTATGCTCTTTGGTAAGTGTTAGACACTTCTAGTGTACCATCTTTTCTTGCTGAAATAGTTTCTATGTAACATGGTTTCTTCATGAGGTGGTGTATGGATTGCAAGTGGAGGTTGGTAGGAGCAGCATTTCTTGGGGAGGTGACCAGTGATGAGTCCAGTACTTGGAGCTCAGGCATTATGGTGGTTTGTATATGCTCAGCCCAGGGTGTGGCATATTAGAGGGTGTGTCCCTGTTGGAGTAGGTATGTCACTGTGGGTATAGGCTTAAAACCTCCATCCTCACTGTCTGGAAGTCAGTTTTCTGCTAGCATCCTTCAGACGAAGATGTACAGCTCAGCTCCTCCTGCACCTTGTCTGCCTGAATGCTTCCTTATGTCTACCTTTTTGATAATAGACTGAACCTCTGAACCTGTAAACCAGCTCCAATTAAATGTTTTCCTTATAACAGTTTCCTTGGCTATGGTGTTCATGACCACATGTTCACATGCAGCAAAATCCTAAGACATGAGTAGGTACCATGGACTGGGGTATTGCTCTGATAGGCCTAACCATGCTTTTGTTTGAAAAAATGTATTTTGGGACTTTGGATTTAGAAAACAGTGGAATGCTTTAAGTGGGACTTAATGGGCTATTCTATTTGGAATATAAAAGATGTTGTTACTTAGAGTGATTGAACTGTGTGGACCTGGCCCAAGGGGTTTCAGTGGAGAAGAACTTCAGTGTGTAGTCTAGAGACTGTTTTTGTAGTATTTTGCCCTTGTCTAAAGAGTCTGCCTGAGGCTAAAATGGAGAGATCAGATTAATTGCACTGACAAAGGAAGTCTCAGAAACACCCATCATAGACTTTGTTCTCTGGCTAAGTTTCATGAAAAGGATTTTAAACAAGCATAGCAAGCTTAGAAGGGAAAATATAAAGTACATGGTTTGAGTATTAGAGGGGCACCAAGGAGTGAAATAGAACTGAATTCCTGTGTTCTAAGAAAAAGCAGATTAAGGGAATGAGACTTTGGGCCAAGATCCTACACAGCTAAACTTAATCCAAGGAGATAAAGCCAAGCAGATCTCTGAGTTCAAGGCAAGCCTGGGACAGAGAAAGTTCAAGGTAAAGAAAAACTTAAATCCAGGCTAGTTGGATCACATCTTTAATTCCAGAGTTGAGGAGACATGTGTGCAGATCTCTGAGTTCAAAATCCGTCTACAGAGCACGTTCCAGGACAGCCAAGCTTAGACAGGGAAGGAGTTGGAAAACAGAAAACTGGTGACAATGTAATAGGACAAGGGGGCCTTGTTCCAGTCCCAGAAAGCAGAACTCAGCAGTTCTGAACACATGACTCTGGCTTTAGAGTGAAAAATAGATATTGAGACAATTGCTGCTGGCTAGCTGGAGCTAAGAAGTTAGAGATGATTAAGAGAGACCAGTATCACTGAGGTGAAATCATCTGGGTAGTGTTTTCTGAGAGTACAAAGAAGCTGTGTTCCAGAGACAGCCAAGGTTGTACCTCCTGCAGCAGCTGTACTTAGTAATGTGTAAGAGTCACCAAAGGTGGTCCTGGTTTTGAAGACATGAAGGGGTCATGAAGAGCAGCTGAGGCTTGGCACTGTGAGAGGCCATGGAAGGACATTGGTGATCATAAAGCCTCAGTTGCAGTTGATGGCCCAGTACTGAAGGGGTCATGCAAAGAAGTTGAGGCTTTTCACCATGAATAGAGCCTAGGAAAGGTTATGGGTGAAGCCTAGTTGCATCAGAGGACCCCAGTATATTGGAGATTCCAGTACCATGGAATGATCACCAAGAACAGCAGTGGCAGCGGAATGGATTAACTGCGCTTAGAGTGCTACAGAGGGCAGAACTGGAGAAGTGATGCCAGCCCTTGGGAGAAGCCCAGAAAATCATGTGTGGATCCCAGAAATTAAAACAGGAAGCTGTAGCATTGAAGTTGACTTGGAAATTTCAAGATATTTGAGAGGCCAGAGCCGAGGACTATCTGCTGAGGTAAGCTGCTAACAGAGAGTGGAATCAACCCAGGAGAAAGAAGTTGTTGCAGTTAACAAAGATGAAAAAGAAATTGAAGATCAGAAGACCACATTGACATAGGACATGGAGATGCAGAGTTTTGACTTTGTCTAGCTGGTTTCCTGTCTTTCTTTGAAGTTACAGTTAAGTGATTGAATGTATCTCAGAAGTCTTTGAACTTTGGACTTTTAGCATTGTTGAGACCATGGGGACTTTTTAAGTTGAACTAAATGTATTTTGCATTATGCTATGTTTAGGTATGAACAAAACTATGGACCTCAGAGAGTGGAATGTGATAGTTTGTATATGTTCAGACCAAGTAGTAGCACTGTTTGAGGATGAAGGTGTGATCCTGTTGGAGTAGGTGTGTTACTGTGGGTGTGGGATTTAAGACCCTCATCCTAGTTGCCTGGAAGTCGGTATTCTGCTAGCAGCCTTCAGATGAAGATGTAGAGTTCTCAGCTCCTCCTATACTATGCCTTCCTGGATGCTGCCATGTTTCTCCCTTGATGATAATGGATTGAAACTCTAAACTTGTAAGCCAGTCCAAATAAAATGTCTTTATATGAGTTGTCTTGGTCATGCTGTCTGTTCACAGCAATAAAACCCTAACTAGGACAGACATGCACATCCATATGTCTTTGCTCAGATGACAAGCATAGTCCATGAGCTTTGCCTATGATGAACATGGTCAATATTTGACTCCATGCTGACCTGTGCCAGCTTTCTATTGAGAAAACCTCAACTACCCAAGAGTGAGGTTTGGTGGTAGGAGACTAATATAGTTTTCCATCCTTTCTTTTAGGTTCCAATTAATTCTTCCACTCTCAAAGTCAGTCTCTTCTGTTCCTCTCCAGACTGCCTTGTAATGTGTTGTCCTGATACTGCTTGTATTCTAATGCTAATAATGGTTCCTCAAAATGAGGTTGCCCCAAAGAGAGAGTAAACATGAAAAAGTGCACATGTACACCAACCTTGCCCCTAAGTTATTTCTGATTGATAAACAAAGATGCCAAGAGTCAATAGTTGGTAAGAAGAGACATAGGTGGTATTTAGGAGGTTTGTGGAAAACCATGATGGAGAGGAAGATGAATGGAGGAGAAGCTGCCATGGGTTAGGTGAGTCATGATAACTTAGCCTTGAGGGCTGGGCAATTGGTGTTAACATCAGCCCAGATGAAACATAGTAAGTAATAACTAGGGGTTATTGATAGAAAAGTAGATTGTAATAGCATCAAGGGCATATATCTGCCCAACTTTTGTGTTATTTATTTCTTATTGTAAATAATAAAAGTTGTGTGTTTTTTATTCAGGAACTGAATGGTTAAGGTGGGGTAGAACCTCTGGATTGAGATTAAAATGTTTTACAACACTGCCCTGTAGATGCCAGGCTTCATTCACAGCCACAGTGATTGTGTCAATATGCTACAATTTCATGAGATCAAGCCTTTAAGATCTAAGAAACATTTCTACTTTTCTAGTAACACACTGGTTAATACAGGACTTTAGCAAAAACACATTTTGTAGAATAGCTATGTTTTTCTTTTTGATAGATTAAAATTTGTAACCCTATGACATTCTTGAAAGCTTTCCTCTCGGGGAATCTGTAAATTGTGAATATTTTTGTTTGTTTGTTTGTTTATTTATCTATTTATTTATTTTTGCATCTTAGTTACACATCGGTTCCTATCTGGACTTACTGACTGTTGAGAAGAGTCTGTGAACAAAATGGGAGAAGAGAGAAGAAACACAGAACAAATGATAGCTAGCCTGCCTAGGGACAGCTGGCCTCAGTTGGCCCACTGTGAATCAATTTGCATTTTAAATACTTCTTTTGTAATGTTAGGAATCAATTACATAATTTAAACAAAATTAAAGTTTTTTTTTCTTTTTCTGCCAACTGTCATAGTAGGTTTGTTGTTTATGAACAAAAGCAATTTTCTCAAATGTGCATTTTTCCTCTGTGCAGATGTTGGACAGATGTTTATATTACAGACACATGGGGACTTGAAGAAAAATACAGTCTTCTAATTACTCGAAACAGCCAACACTGCGTTGTGTGACTTAGTGATGGAATTTAAAATCTCATAGGCTAAAGCATTCTCATTATGACATCGTAACAGTTTGCTCTTTCCTTGATCTGTTATATCTTGAGAATAAGTTCTTTAGTCATCTCTGATCACAGAGGCCTGGCAAAACATTTTAGTCTCTTTTTCCTTGTTATTGCTTGAAATAGAATTTGGCAGACACAATATTCTTCAGATGTTGCTTTTCTTTAAAGTAATGGGTTTCTTCTCTGTGGCCAGTCCCTAACAATGTCAATAGCAAGAATCAGTTTCCAAGACTGGATTGCCACCTTCAGAGGAATGTCTACACGGATGAGGTAGCATCTGAGGCAGAGGCATTAGGTCTGCAGCATTCCCCTGTATGGGTTCCAGGGGATCACAGCTGCCAAGCTGCAATTTTGCCCTCTGGGTGTCCCAGACTCTAAAACTGAACTCACTGGTTTTCGGAAGACTTTGCACTTAGTAGCCAGGAACGGCAAATTCTTGTGCTATTGATAATTTATTTCTCCAGAATCAGACAAGGGCAGTAACTGAGGCAAAGATTAAGTAGTCTTTGAAGGTGGAACTCCCTGAGGCAAGGCCCAATGGCTGCAGTTCCCTGGGGAGTCCTGTGCCTTTCCAGTTTTTGTTACCAGCAGCCAAGAACCTGAGCACAGCTGGAAAGAAGGAATTGAAGGGCTTTAGCCATGGAATACTTCCCTGCTGGTCTTCCTTGTGTTCCAACCGGTTTCTGTCAGCAGCTCTCCAACCATGGAAGACACTGGCCTGCCTCAGATACGGAGTAGGCAGCCAGGCAAACTGGGGCAGTTTAGTGCTAATCTGTGATATCTGAACTGGATAATAGATGGTCCGTCCTGGTCTGATCCCTATTAGTCAGATCTTGAAAACAGCTCTTTTCCTTTCTTATAAATTCTCCTTTTTTTCTTTTCTTTTCAAACAACATTAAAGCTCACAGGCATTTTCAAATACCTTCATTCTCAGTATTTTTGGCCTGGCTTTCTGAGACTTGTCCATTTGAAGCTTTTCTATGTTTAAGAGCAAACAGCATGACCATAGTGGGTTTAGCCTAATGCTGCTTGTATTATAATGTTAATTTTGTTCTCCAAAACTGCTTACACTGAATTTATACATTTGCAGCACTGTAGTGGATTCTTATTGGCTTTCAATTAATGACTGTTTCCTTTTTCTACCTTTGAGAAAGACACTGAGAGACCCTGCTCCCAGTTTGTTCTCATTGATAAATAAAGATGCTAGCAGCCAATGGGTGGGTAGGGCAGACAGAGGCAGGGCATTTAGAATTCCCAGTCTTGGGACAGAAGAAGGAGAAGGAGATCTGCCCTACTGGGAGAGTATGGGGAGGAGAGAGATGTCATTCCTGAGAAAAGTGAATTACAGGAAGGCACAGCACCCATGTAGGAGCCAGGAGAGTGTGTCCCAGGGGGTTGCCTAACTGGGTCCAAGGCAGTCAAGGTAGAATGTAGAATTCAGTGAGTGATATCAGCTGGGGATTCATTAACCACATGGAGGTTGTAGGAAGTGGCTTAGCTACTGCTCTGTATAAGGCATAGTAAAATATAAAGGCTGTGTGCATGTCTTTCTTTGGGGAACATTAAGCATCCAGGAAGGTAGAGAAACCGAGCTGATGGGATTAATTAAATAAATATTTAATTCAGCACATGACCATGCCTTATTAGTTTTAAAACACCTACTTTGTAATCACTTAGATCTACTTTGCCTACTTTCTGGTCTGAGATTCATTTTCTATACCTGACTCTGATATGTTTTTCTTCCCTGATTCATCTGCTACAGGGACTACATTTGGGAGGCTACATGCCAGCTTGTAAAGGGGTTTCATGAGAATTTGAGAATAGAAAATATTTATGTATAACTTTTTGTTCAGGTCCAGTTACCAGCAATCATCTTCAGTGTGAATTTGTAGCTTATCAACGTTCACTTACATCCTCCCTGTACAGGACTGCCTAGAAATATCCAACACACTTTGAGCCATACTTATCTTTCTGCATTGCACTTTTTTTTGTCAGTGTCTAATACCAGAAAAAGGCATAGGCCCAAGAGTGGTTCTCCAAGGAGTTCTATTGACCAGTGGGGGAAAACTAGGCTGTGTAATTTGCAGACTAGGCCTTTAATGGACTTCAATCTCAGCACTTACTAGATTTCTCACCTCCTTCATCTCTAGTTTTTGGATATGTTTGTTTTATTGAAATGCATACTTGGCCAACAATAAACACTATGCATTTTATGGCATACTTGAAATGTTTGTGAGTTTCAAGGTATTTTCCTTGGAAGAAAATCCTACCGTGCAATCTTCTTGGTTGCCCCATCTTTGAAGGAAGAAATAAGGGGACAGTATTTCACTTCATTGTATATGTGTATGAAATTCTCAAGAATATAAAAATTTAATGTTAGAAAACAGTGTAGGTGGAACTATGTATCATAGAGATTTTTGTTACTCCATTTTTCTTAAAATCATCACTGTCTGCTTGCTCAGGTTCGCAGTAAGTAAAGTGTGAAGTAAATCCATGTTGCAGGCTCTCAGACCAAATGTCTTGGGTTGTACTTTGTGTAGAAGCAATAGTTCCAATCCTTGTAACATGGCACAGGGGATTTTCTTCTTGTAATAAATAACAATGTCTATACTAAGAAGAACAGCCTTTCCCAAGTACTAGAACTCTGTGATACATAGTTTCCCCCTTCTACTCCTTAGTATTCTTTTCAACACATGTTCTCAACCTCGTATCCTTTCCTTTTATAGTTTACTAAAGGCTGCCCATATGTGTGTGGGTGAGGCCATCCACTGGAGTATGGGAAAACTATGTTCATATCCACAAAAAAGTGTGATTTTTTCCTTCCCCCAGCAACCACCAACTGCCACTAGTATTAATTCAGTTCTACAATAAGATGTATTTCTCTATGAAATAAAATAAACATTACTTTTAAATCATATAAAATATTCTTCATCATAATTATGTATCTCATATACTGAACCTCATGATTCTGCAACCTAGTTACAACCTTTCCTCATGGCTGAATTTATACATTTGCAGCACTGTAGTGGATTCTTATTGGCTTTCAATTAATGACTGTTTCCTTTTTCTACCTTTCTCTCTCAAAAACAAATTCCTGAACAGAAAACCAATAGCTTAGGTACAAAGATCAACAATTAATGAATGGGACCTCATGAAACTAAAAGATTTTGCAAGGCTAAGGACACCATCAATAGGACAAATTGGCCACATACAGAATCAAAAAAGATCTTCAAAAACCCTACATTCAACTGAAGACAAACATAAGAAATATACAAATAACTCAAGAAATTAGACATTAGCAAGCTAAATTAAAAAAGGGGGGGTTATAGAGCTAAACAGAAGATTCCCAATAGAAGAAACTTGAATGGCTGAGAAGTTTTGGCACTTAATGTTCAAATTCCTTACTCATCAAGAAAATACAAACAAAAACAACTCTGAGATTCCACCTTACACTTGTTAGAATGTCCAAGAAAAAAAAAATTCAAGTGACAGCACATGCTGGTGAGAATGTGGAGCAAGGGGAACAGTCCTCCATTGCTGTTGGGAATGGAAACTTCTATAACCAGTTTCTCAGAATATTGGGAACAGATCTACCTCAAGACCCAGCTATGCTACTCCTGGGTATATACCAAAAAGATGCCTCACTGTACTACAGGGACACTTGCTCATTTATGTTCATAGCAGCTTTATTTATAATAGTCAGATACTGAAAACAACCAAGTTGCTCTTTGATTGAAAATGGATAAAGAAAATGTGGTACATCTACATTATGGAATACTATTCAGCTATCACAAACAAAGACTTTATGAAATTTGCAGACAAATGGATGGGAATTGAATGAGGTAACACAGACCCAGAACAACATGTATGGTATGTACTTACTTATAGTTGAATATTTGCCATGAAGTGCAGAATCACCTTGCTAAAATCCACAGACCTAAAGAAATTGGGTAATAAAGGAAGACCCAAGGGAGGATATATAAATTTTACTCAGAAGAAGAAAGAAGGGGAAACAAAATAGTCATCAGAGGTAGACAGAGGAAAGGACCTGGGTGAGAGAGGTGGTAGGAAGGAGCATGAGGATGGCAATCAGCCGTGGGAGCAGAGGATGCAGAAGGGGAGGCCTGGGAGTGAGAATTAAAATTATTTGGATAAAGAAAATGTGGTTCATCTACATAATGGAAATCTATTCAGCTATCACAAACAAAGACTTCATGAAATTTATAGACAAATGGATGGAAATTGAGAATATCCTCCAGAGTGAGGTAACACTGACCCAGAAAGACACATATGGTATATACTTACTTATAATTGAATAAGAATGAAAGTTGTTTGGGAGGGCATCCCAAACCAGCTGGGGACATGAATGGGGGAGACTACAAGAAGTCTATAGGAGTGACCCTAACTGAAATTCTTACCAGCAGGGAATATAAAGAGGCCATCAACCCGCTCATAAAACCTTTAGCCCAAAATTTATCCTGCCTACAAGATGCACATGGATAAAGCTGGAACAGAGACCGAGGGAATGGCCAACCAATTTGAAACCCATTGCGTGAGAAAAAGTCAACTCCTAACACTATTAATGATGCTTTGCTATGCTTGAAAACAAGAACCTAGCATAACTGAGTCCTGATAGGCTTTATCCAACAGTGGACAGACATAGATGCAGAGTCCCATAGCCAAACATCAGGTGGAGCTCGGGAAGTCTTGTGGGAGAGTTGGGGACAGAGTTGAGCAAACCAGAGGAGTCAAGCATACCTCTAGAAGGTTAGAGTCAACTAACCTGAGACCATGGAAGCTTACAGAGATTGAAACAGCAATCAAAGAGCATGCCAGGCCACTTCTGCACATACTTGCAGCACTAAGCTGATGTGGTTTAAAATAGTAAAGGAAATTGGAGGTAAAAGTGGTGGTAGGGAAAGCAGGAGGTTTGAGGGGAGGATAGACTTGTAAAAGTATATTATGTACAGGGATGAAACTCTCAAACAATAAATTAAGAAAGAATGTGATTCATGCTGTGTGACATTTTCTTATGTTTAACGTATTTCTCATTCTTTATATACCCACTTTGCCTATAAAGCTTTTGGTCTCTGCTGTCATCTCAATTGGTAACCTGAGAAATTTTAGGTCTAGAAACATAGTGGTCACTGTGTTGTTTCCTCTCATCAGTAGAGTAGACAAGAGAGGAGCCACCTTTGTAGAAGGGCTGGATATAGACATATTTAGCCTCTCCCATTCTATCTGCCATTGAAGATATGATATCCCTCCCTGTGCAGTATGCAACATAAAGGTGACCCACAGGAAGGGAAAGGCTGCCCTTAACTAATTAAACACACCTGTCAACATGGTACCCTTGGACATTTTAGTTCAAAGAGCTATGAGAAAATCAGTCTCTGTTCTTAATAAACTTCTTGGTATTAAACATTTTTGTAGCAGTGCAAATGAAGATGTCTAATACCTCAACATGAACTTTTCCTCAGAAAGTATGCTATAACCAATATTTCAGAAAGAAGCACTAAGAAGTTTTTGTTGTGAAAAAGGTTAAGATCTTTTCAGATAGTATATTTCAGTATTAATGTGATGTTCTGAAGCATATTTTGGTCTAGGGCATTGTAAACATGATGCTATGTCAATTAAACTGGTAAGTACTAGAAAATGCAAATCAGTTAGCTATAGAATTTTTTTGATAGATGACAAGATTAGTACTTATATCTTTTCTCTGAAGCTGATACATTTCCCCACAAAGAATTCTTTCTTTTTTTAGGAGTATTTGATTAAATGTGAGCACAGTAAGAACATAGCAGGAAGGCAGGGCACAGTCAGGTGTAAGGACCACAGAGTTCAGTTTCTAGATTTTCACTTAAGTTTTGCTTTGACATTTTCAGGTGTTTCTTATTTTCTTATGGCATTTTGTGACTTTTGGCATTATAGCATACAATGGATGAAAAAAATGGGCATCCGTAGTGTATAAAACAGACTTTATGCTGAATCAAATCATTTATAGTTTACATTTCACATTTTATAATTTAGGCTTTTCAATCTCATTTTAAAATTGCTTATTGTTCCTTTGATAGGCATCACCCATCTTATGAAACATTAATTCAATGAGGTCCCTAACTTTTAAAATTTATCAGTATTTTAACTTACCATAATAAGATTTCTAAAAAGCTATTGATAACTGCCTTGAACAAAAAATGTATTAACAGTTCCCAAGGGAAAGGGCATGAGTCATTCTGGAGTCTGAAAGGAGTCTTTCACCCTATGTGAGAGAAAGCATGGGTTTAAATGTGGGGAAAACAAGCAAGATATGGTGTGTGCAAACTAAGAAAATTTAGAATGTATAAACTCAGGGCTTATAGTGAATTTACCAGAGGAAGAGTGCACTGGCATTCAAGGGCCTGATCAGAGAAGGGCTAGGAAGTACGGAATTCAGAATGACTGGTTTTCTTTTCAAAGATGCACATAAGGATGCTGTTTTCTGATTTAAGAGTTTAATAACTATGAAGGGCACATTCTTCCAGTTAAGAATCTTCTAGTCAGAGTTTAGAACATCAACAATGTGAAAATAAGGAAATACAATGAATATATTATTTTCAAGGATCTTTAATTCACAAGATAGAAAAAGGTGTATACAAACCATTAAGAAGAAGTGTTGGTTTATGCAGGGAAGCAACACACAAACTGTGTAGTGCCACAATCTGGGGTAGTTAAGGTCACAAATTACCAAGAGCAGAGGTGCACAGGTACCAAGGGTTCCAAACTGTAGATCCAAGGGAAGGGATATGATAGAAAAACTTGAGGATTACTACAGTACATAGGAGAGATGAGTGAAGCATCTGACCAGATGCTAATTTAAAGGAGGGCATTTGGATCCATACCAGAGAACTAACCAGAGGTGTGCTGTTGCTCATAGAGAGAATATTAGCTCAGACAGTAATAGACTTCCAAAAGACTTGTTGTACTGTGGGCCAAAAGAATAAACATCTGATGTATTCTATATGAATCAGAAGAGTCAAAAAAATAGAAAAAGCACCTGTGTTTCTCAATGAATCCCATAGATAGCAACAATACCCTCTGTCTTAGTTTGTTTTTCATTGTTATGATAAATGTCAATCAACTGGGAAAGAAAGAAGTTTATTTAGATTACATGTCTGAGTCAAAATAGATCATTGAGCAGGAACCTGGAATGAAGAATTGAATGAGAGGTTATAGGGAAGTGATGCTTACTGACTTGCACAGCTTGCTTTATTATACATCCCAGGACCTCTGGAATGAGATTACTTACAATGGAATCGGCCCTCCCACATCAATCATTAATCAAAAAGCAATGATGCTCCACAGATATGCACCCAAGCCAATCTAATGCAGGCCACACTTCAATTGACATTTTCCCTTCTTAGGTATGTCTTGATTCTGTCAAGTTGACAGAATTTATCAGTGCAATTTCTTATAATTTAATTCACTCCTGATAATTGTACACACTTTAATTGAAAGAAGGCAATTTTAACCAAGTTAAATGAGCAAATAAATGCTCAACCAACAAACTACTTAAAATGCACAAATCCCAGAGCAGATGTAAAGTAACACAAAAATCCATGACAATATGTCCACTCCAATCTTATAATAATGACTCCCAATGAGAATAACTTGGAAGTAATAATTTAAAAGAATGGTTACAACTATGTGCAAAGGAACATATGCATATTACCCAAGAGAACAGAAACAAAGGGATGAATGAAATGTAATGGGAAATACAATTCAAGAATTCAATGAAAAGAATTTTTGAAGAAAATTCAAACTGAAATGATGCCAGAAATGAAAATTTCAGTAAGGCAAATAAAAACATCAGTTGAAAGGGAAGGATCCAAAGCAATATACTAAAATCCTAGTCAAGACCCATGGCTTTGGGAGAGGTTGTAGGCCTTAGTGGAGACTCCACTGTTGTTCTGCTAAATGTTCATCAATCAATCTTTCCTTTAAATAATTACTTTATACCCATAGATTTGTGCTGTTTTCAATTTTCATCAGAAAAAGCTTTCTTTTGCAGTGAATAGTTGTTGATTCAGAGACTCATAGCTGGTCAAAGGGCCAATTATAAGTAACTGTAAGTGTTCATTGTGGATGGATCATATATATCAGTATTTCCCTTTCTAAAGCTCAGGGAAGATTTTGGAAAGGCAGCTGAAAGAGTGTAAGAGGTATAATGGGGACTGTGAAATGCTGACTTTTAGACATGACATGGCTACTGTATAAATCAACTCATAGCAGCTATAGCTATCTGACAAGACATGTATGAGATTAATCCAGTCAAAAATCTAGTATGGATAGGAGAGGGCACCTCTGGATGTCCCAACCAATCTGAGGAATTATTGGAAGTTGATTACTGCTGAATGAGAGTCACTATTCTTTGAGAATGTAGTCAATGGAAGACTGATAAAATGCACATACCCCAATGGTTGGCTTCACATGCATGCACATATTAACATCAGTTGAACTTGGGGAATAAAAAAAAAGCAGTTGGATGGGAGGAAGGATGAAAGATACTACAAAAATGTGAGAGGTAGTGGTCAATAAATATAATCAAAATAAATTATAGAAATGTAATGTGAGTATTTTCAATGAATAAAAGTTAAAAGTTATTACTTTTGAAATAAGAAGTATGAACATGATATACTCTTTAACCACATCAAAGAAGGGAGAAGAAAGTTTGTGATTCATAATGATATGAAAAGAAGAGGAGGTCATGTTAGTTGGAATATGCCAAAGAAAGGCAACAGTATATGAGCTCACTCATAAGTCATTCTGTAATGTTGATCAAACTAAAGAACAGAGCAGATAGAATTCCGGATTCCAAAATATGGGACAATTATTTTGGGGTTAACATGTGGTGAGGAGGATGCAAAACATTGTTCCATTCCACAGTACTGGAATTGACATCAGAAACCTAGAGGAAAAATTTACAGTAAAGTAAGTACAATTTATCACTCATTTAAAAGAATGACATGCTATTTTGTGTTACTTTTACTTTTAGAAGAGAGGCAATTACCAAAATTATTAATTACCACAATTAGTGATCTAAGAACTGAATGGGGGAAAGAAAAAACAATGAAGAAATAAGAATAGCAATTTTTCTGTTTTGTGAAACATATAAACATACAAAACAGCATAAAAACAAGATCTTAAAGTAACTAAAGAAAAGCAAGTAATATGTAACAATACAAAGATGAATGAGAAGATAAATTATTTGACAGTATAGCCATAATAAAATGCTTTCATGAGCATTAAATACCATATATAAAAAATAGAATACTGCACAAAGAATTAAAGATAAAGACACAAAGAAGTAGTAAAGTAGGATTTGTAGTAGAAACTTCCTGAGAGTTCTACATCTTGTTATGAAGGAAAACAGGAGAAGACTGGTTCCCATTTGCCTTGGTGGAGGGTCTCAAAGTCCATTCCCACAGTGGCAAGACCACATGTCCTAGTGCAATGGAAACTTTCAGGAATCTGTGAGGCTTAGCCCTTGATAAGACTCCTAGCAATGGGACATACAGAACCTGTACTGGCCATCTGCAGTATCCAGGAAAGACTTCCAGTGGAAGGATTAGGACATCAACTGAACCACACAACCTTCAACCTACAATTTGTCATGCCTACAAGACATTCTTGGCTATAGGTTATACAGAAATTGTTGAAGTAGCCAACAAATGGCTGGTTCAGATTGAGATACATGCCATGAGAGGAAGCCCATGCCTGACGGTGCCTACATGATGAGACCGAATAGCCCATAGTCCTAGGGTAGAGTAAAATACAACTGAGATTGGGTAGTCAATGTTATTTACAACTGCATCCTTTACTATCAGTTCTATGTTTTCTCTACCCTCTGTAAATATCTCACAGACTTTGATTCTTTACCGTGAGGGGTGACCCATACTTTTGCTTTTGAAATGTCTGGACCATTATCATCCTGACCAGATCGAATCATAGTCCACACTAAATTTCATCATAGAGCCTAATAACATAAAGAGGATCTTTAATCTCATGAACTCTAGCAATTATTTCCTTAGTCTCAATTGTGAAGGTACATGGTATCATTTGAGTTATACTTTTAAATTCTGTATCTGTGAATATTGTCTATAGGAGAAAATATGCTACAAGTTAGGTAGTGATTCAGAGAATCTTCAGTAAAACATGCCACAGTCACAGAGCTATTGATACTTGGCTGGCGTTTGTCTTAGAGTTTCACTGCTGTGAAGAGACGGCAACTGACCCAGGCAACTCTTATAAAGGACAACATTTAATTGGATCTAGTTTACAAGTTCAGAGATTCAATTCGTTATCATCACAGTAAGAAACATGACAGACAGGGTGCTGGAGGAGCTGAGAGTTCTACATCTTGTTCTGAAGGTAAACAGAAGAAGACTTGCTCCCGTGTGGCAAGAAGGAGGGTCTCAAAGTCCACTCCCACAATGGTAAGGTCCCCACAGTGCCATTTCTTATGGGCAAGCATATTGACACCACTATAGTACTCTATGTCTTTAATACCTTCAGTGATCATTGAGAAAGAGGAAACAGGATGATTAGAATAATAAGAGGAGCTACATGACTACAAGTAAACTGTGTTTTTTAGACATGAGAGGCCAGTTACACACAGGAATCCACAGTGGTTTTAGCAGCATGCACAAGACCCGTGCAAGCTCAAACCAGACAAGAATTCAAACATGAAGAAGGAGGCAGAGAGTCTCATTAACCAAAGAGCTCTTGGTAAGTAATAACTTCTGGGAGAGAGATACTAAGCTTTCTTTAGGAGTGTGAACACCAGTAAACTGAAAACTCTCCAAGTATCAGTCCCACATGAAAAGTAATTAGAAGGCACAAATTGGAACCAATGGGATTTTTTTAAAATATACATGAAGTAGTGAGTAGAGAAGTATATACAGAACTTGGAGGAGTTGAGGGATGGTGCATGAATATAATCAGAGTGCATTGTATAAAATTCTCAAGCAATTAATAAAAATATTATTTTAAGAAGGTCAGTCCACCATTCTATAGAGCATAAGAATGAGGAGTATGCTAAGATCAATGAATTCCATGAACAAAAACCCCTTCACACATTTCTTTAGCTGCGTAGTGACTTTCTTGCTCATAGACAATGTGTTAAGTACCATGACAGTGGTACGTTAAGTTCATGATGATAGTATCAGTATCAACATTACATTTAGTAAAGAAATTTCATCCTTAGGATAAGTGTTTACTCTATTAAGGGTAAAATTTTGCTATTCCCATGAAAATATTAGTCTAATATGTTCAACCTATCACCAGGTCTCCCTAGGGAAAATGGCTCTATCAGGGGGCTCATTGTTGATCTTTATTTCTGGCATTCTCAGATGTCTTCAGCAGATGTGAAAAGATCAGCCAGAGTAAATAAAGTCTATGTTCTTGAGCTCACATGTAGCCTCCATCTCTGCTACTTTATTCACTTAGCTATGTCAAGAATGACTGGAGGAAAAAAAAACTTGATTTCTTTCTATAAAGTGGATCATTCTATCTACGTGCTTATTCACATCTTTCTCTGACATATTTTGATGAACATTTACATGGAATACAAATATATCTTCTACATTTCAAAGGATGTGACCTAATACCAACATCTCATAAATTTTTCAATCAGTTTCTTTCTAAGTCCCTGACCATTTAGTCAACCTATTACCTGCAACCCATAAATCTGTATATAATTATACATGTGGTCATTTTTACTTTCAATCCAAATTCACAATCATGTTTACTGTCCAAAGTTCTACCCAATCCAAGATTTCCATTCACCATTATTCTTCATGGTTGTTCTAGAAAGTGGCTGTAATACTGGAGCTGTCTACTTCTTGTTGACTTCCATTTAGAATGCCATCTGTAAATAAGATCCTAGTCTTTTTTTTCTTAGTCAATAGATTATTGGTAACACCTCATAAGGCTGAACATGCATGATGTGGAACTGAATGACATATGGAAATAGTAGGTATCAGAAAATTTGTGAAGGTTTCTTAGTGCTTATGTGGGCCTTCAAGAGCTGTTTGAGCTTCATCATATATTTACAACTTGCACTTTATGCAAGTGAAAGAATTGATTGGTACTGTGAACTTTTATGGCTTTGAGATTCATATAACACAAGCTTATGATAGCTTAATTGCGTGGTAACTTGGTAAAGTATTGTAAAAATATGTACTTTCCATAAAAGGTTAATAGAAGGTCAAGAACTGTCTCTCAAATGTGTCTGTAGATTATACAAAGGCCTTGCTCCAAAGTACCATAGGCCTCCATGATGATTTATCTGTGGGAAGTTGCCAAAGACTCCAAAGAACAACCCTAACTGCCATTGTCATGTGAGATGATATCTCAAGTATCATCCTGGATTTCGTGGCCCAGGTGACTACAGCAGCCTCCGTAATAGCTTGGACCTTTAGAAGAGTCAGGAACCCATACTTAAATTAGCTGATCCAGATATTGTGTAGAGTCTCCTGCAATCAATGTCAGTGCAGAATCAGTGTACTGCTGGTCATTATAATTTATTTTACCCAGTATGCAGTTGCCTGAATAAAAGACTATAGTTCCCTTTGAGGAAGGATTGATTAGTAGCAAATCTTTCCTGTCTTACAGCAAAGGACTTCTTCAAGAGCACCAGACTTCCCTCTCATATAAGGGGTTCTAGGTCTTTTGTGTGGCTCATGTCTGCAAAGTGATGGAGGGGCTGTTATTCTCTGTTGCGATGATGCTTCAAGCTCACTGCAGTTATTTGCTCTGGAATTTTCTTCTTTTGAAGTTTATTTTTTCTTGGAATGATTCATACATGTATCCAACAGATCTTGATCATAGCAACACCAGAAATCCCCATTATACCTCCCTGAAAACTTGATGTCTTCTCACTGTAAATTTATTATTTATTTGTCTATCTATTTATCTAAATGTTTGTTCATTTTAATCCACTGGGTCCAATTCCTGTTTTTATATGTGTGTGAGCATGGGTTACTCAATGGGTCATGGAGGAATATCAGTGGCTACACTCGTCAAGAAAACTGATGCTACCTTCCATAACAGCTATTAATTGTCACAATCTCTTCATCTAGGAGTAGTGTCTCAAATGTCCCTTACTACTCCATGATGGAATTTTAGCTGGCTTGATCTTATGCACTTCTTTAAATATACTAAGACAGACAGGCTGAAAACAAGAGGCAACTAAATAATACCACACATATTAATCCAGAAAAACAGAAGTGGTTTATATTGGTATTGAATAGATTTCAGAGCAAAGATTATTAGATTCAGAGAAAGACATTACTGTTTCTTTTATTTTTGAGATTATAGTCATATTATTTTACTCTTCTTTCCACTCCTTCTTGCTCTCTTTCAAATCCATAACCTTCCTTTTCATTAAATGCTCTTGCATGTAAATATGTACATATATATGCATATATATTCCTAACTATAACCTGTTGAGTCTGTATAATGTTTGTATGTTTTCATGGCTCACTACTTATTATTGGATAACTATTTGGTATGCTTTTTTTTTCTGAGGAAGACTGTTTGTCCCACTCTCAGCATTCCTTGGTTGCCTGTAATTCTTTATATAACCCACTACTTGGTATGTCTATTGATATTCTTGTTCAGGTGATGTCTATGTCAGTCATGTTGGTGAGACTTTATTTGTATAGCTTATGACATTAATAGGAGACACAGTCTTGGAGAAAGAAATTGAATAGTAATAAAACAGTTATCTATGAAGATAAACAATGTTGTTTTATTTCCTGTGAAACTAAACCATAAACATGCTAGGCATATTCTCTAACACTGAACTGAGATAAGTGATCTTAAAGTACATGCAACTGACTGTAAACTTTATGGAACATACCTGATGAAACTGATAATTCAAATGAAAATAAATTTATTTGTTGCTGTAGAGGGACTACAGTATTCTTTTATCAATAAACAACACAATAATATACCAGCAATAATATAGTATAAAATGGAAGACATCATTTGTCAGAAGGTCTAACCCACATTTATAGAAGAACCCACAGAATACATTCTTTTCAAGTAACTAGTGAACATGTGCTGGACGTAAAACAGATCAATTTATTTTAATATAAATAAAATAATTCTGTCCATTGCATGTAAATCAAAATGGAATGAGACTGGAATAAGTAACAGAATAGTAGCAGGAATTAGAGATTTGTATACTCACCTAAAAATTAAATGAGTTTTTGCTATTCAAGAGTCATATCAGGTTCCTAAGAGGGAAAAATCTAACACTGAGCTGCATGGAAGTGAAAGAGATAAGATGTGAACGTTTGCGTGATAGAACTAATATGATACATGTACACAATGTATTGACCAACACAAAATGAGGACAAACTTTTTGTATTATGAAGTTTTTGTTCCATTTTGTTTTGTATATGTAGTTTTTGTCTTATTGTTTTTGTTTCTGCTAGAGAGAGAGAGAGAGAGAGAGAGAGAGAGAGAGAGAGAGAGAGAGAGAATGAGCATAAAATTAGGTGGGCAGGAGGTGGGAGCCTCTGGGGAGTAGTTAGCAAATGGGAAACATGATCAAAATACATTGTGTAAAATTTTTGAATAAAAAACGATAAAATTATGAAATTTGCAGGTAAATAGATGGAGAATTAGAAATAATCATTCTGATGGAGGCAACCAACCCAGATGCAGAAATACAAATACCACATGATCCTTTGCAATTGTAAATACTAGTGGTGTATAAGAAAGCAGGCAGAGGGGTTGGGGATTTAGCTCAGCGGTAGAGTGCTTGGCTAGCGAGCACAAGGACCTGGGTTCAGTCCCCAGCTCCGAAAAAGAAAAGAAAAAAAAAAAAAAAAAAAGCAGGCAGAACAAGTCAGGAAAAGAAGCATGTATTTAGTGTTCAGTCATCACCTCTGCCATAACTCCTGTCTCCAGCTTCCTGTGCTCATTTCCTGCCCTGCTTTCTTCCTTGATAAGGTATGATTGGGAAGTATAAGTCAAATGAAGTCAAATGATCTCCTTTTTTTTTTTGCAAGTTGTGTTCCTTCAGTGTTTCTGGACAGCATAAGAAAGCAAACTAAAGCAAGTCACATTTTTACCTTGTTTATATTGCATTCAAGCCTTATCCTTATATATTTTAATATTTGTTTCAGATCTCTCTCTCTCTCTCTCTCTCTCTCTCTCTCTCTGTGTGTGTGTGTGTGTTTGTGTGCGTGTGTGTGTGTGTGTGTCTGTGTGTGTGTGTGTGTGTGTGTGTGTGTGTCTGTGTGTGTGTGTGGAGGTCATAAGACATCTTGCAAGAGTAGGTCTTCTACCATGAGCGTCCTGGGATCAAATTCAGGTATTCAGGATTGCTGACGGTTCCCTTTTCAACTGAGCTAATTTGCTAGGTCCTATTCTCATCTGCTAAATCCTTCTTATTGCCTTGCATTAAAAAGCCTACAAAATAATGCCTTTCTGAAAAATTGTTATGAAATGAGTAAATTGTACTTCATCTTTTGTGTTAAGATATACAGAAACTTGATAAGGGAGCAATTCAAAGCTTGAAATATAGTTTTTAGTATGAGGAAATGTGAGTAATTTATCAAAGCATGACAATACATTCCTTGAGAGTAGAAACGATAAACATATAGGCATAAAATGAGAAGACATTTTATTAAAGCACAAAATAATTTTAATGGTAGAACATGCAGTATAATATAGGAGGACTTCTGATGATTCAAAGGCAAATATAATCCTTATTTTTCTTTTCATATTGTTATATGAGCAAACAACACTGGGATCCTATAACTTAGCCTCAGATGTAAATACCACTTCACTTGGAAAATATTATCTGAAGCATTAATTCCATGTAGTTTCTATATTTATTTTCATTTCTCCTTTGTATTCTTTTGTATTTAAATGTGAAAAGTATAATTTTGAGCACAGCCAGATTTTCTCTTTCAGTTACAAAATTCATGACAATTTCACCATATTCACTCCAAAAAACCTATGGTTCCTACTCCCAGCCCATAAAGAAGAATATTTTAAGTTTCATTGCTATTCTAAGTAGTATGGGTGGTTTTGTAATAGTGACAAAATTGTTCTGTCTTTTCTCCATTGAGACCTCATAAAGATACTTTAAAGAGAGACAATTACACTTAAATAATAAATTAATTTCCCATGTTATATTTTCTCCTATCTTTTGGTGTACACTAGTACCCTATGTCTCTTCAAACACAGAAGAAATTCAATCCTATTGATTTGGCTATAATAAATGTGTCACTTGAACATTTTACTTTTAGAATATGTTTTCTTGCCTTAAAATTTGCACAATTTTTGTTCCATGCTGAGTCTGTGCTGCTTACCTCATGGAGATATATAACTCCACAACTTTGCTCTTAGGAGTTTTAACAGCTTTGCTGATTGTTGTCCTGTGTATTGGTGTCTACGCCTATAACAACACAACATTCAGACCTATACTTTGGTGGGGATGATGAAAAATTTCTCCTCAAACCTGAGAGAATGCGGCATAACTTTAAACAAATGGTATCATTTTGGAATAGTTAAAGCTGGAGAAATTAAACTGATTTCTGGATCATTTTGGCTCTTTCACAAGATGATTAAATATTGAACTACTAAGCATTTCAGAGTAAATATCCCTAACCACAATCAACTTTTAACAGTAGACATTCTGTTTTCCTAAAAACATCATTAATTAAATTGATTTTTAAAAATGAACATATTACAGCTTATGAGGAGAGTTTGGAATCAAAAGCAGAGCAGTGTAATCATCCAGTCTTCAGGACTTATTTTGTGGTCATTGGTTTAGTCTCAAAATGTTATGCTGAAATTCTATCTATTGTTTGCTTGGTCCGCTGAAACAAGAGCTTGTGCAGAGGCCTTTACAGGTGTGGCTAATTGAGCACCTTCCTTACCCACCGTGCAGTAGATTGGGATAAGTACTGGCTTCCAAGTTGATAAGACACAAAGCAAACCTTGGTCCAAGTTTAGCTCTGTAGATGCTGTTCTGGTGTATTAGCTATGAGAATGGGAGATATAGTTCTAGATAACCCAGATGTTTTCAGGCATTTGTCAAGTTAGTGAACAATCTGGTTCTCATCACTCACTCTGTATATGTGATCAAACTGGTCAAGTCTATCTTAGAAAACTTATTTTCTAAGCCCATTCTTGTTTTTCTTTCTGCTAAATATGTCACTTCTTCTGAAAATGAACTTTGACTATGGTTTATTTATTTGGAAGTTTCATATGTTTTTATTTAATATATTTACTTTTCTTGATTGGTATCATTTTCCATTAATTTATTTCATTTTTACTTTTTTGGAAATTATTATTTTGAGATCAATTTTCCTCATAGTTCAAAGATACCTCAAACTCACGATCTTTCTGCCTTTGCATCTCAGTCTCAAGTATCTGGATTAAAGTGTATAATATCACACCAATTCTTCTGCATTGAAGTTCTCTGTGTCACCAAGTGCTGAATTTATCTGTATATTAATTTTATTTCTTCTTATTTAATTTAATAATATCTGCCTTTTAAGCACATATATTTTGTATTGATTTCCTTCCTAACATTTCATTCTTGTATGGCATGCCTTTCTTCTGTCAACTCATGTCTTTACTAGATAACATTCTTACTTTTATGTTCGTCTTGTTTTCAAAGTTATGTTTTCTATGCTCTTTATGTGAGCCAGATTTCCTAATAGTGACGACTTTGTGACACGAGTGCCATTCTATTATTTTAGGGGACTTAGTAGCTAACTTGCCATCTTTAGTCTAGATGACAACAGTTCATGTCCTCCTCTTCCTGCCCCAAAGTATTTGTAGCCATTGCCGAATAAAGTTTCCTCTGCAGAGAATAAAAAGTACTCCAAATTAAGAACCACCATTATAAATTTATTCACACATCTAACAAGATTAATGCTATACTATATCACATATTTTTACCAGTGGAGACTGTCCTTCATTGTACATACCACACACTTTCTCTGCAATGGTTCTTTTTGTAAGCATCTGGTGTCTTACTAAGTTTGTATATCTGAAGATCTGGTGATTTTTACCCTTATTTTCAAATGGAAATAAGTTTTGAAGAGATGCACAATGCTAATTATCTTCAGCAATAAGGAGATGCTGACTCACGAGGTTGGCTAAAGAGAGAATGATCTTGCACACAGGAAGTTAACTGATAGTCTGCGGATCACTACTGGGAACCAACCTCTATCTTTTTTAGGTTTACAGCATTTCCTTATTGTCTGTGAGGTTCCAAAACTTAATCATGATATGATTAGTCTACGTGCTGGTTATTTTCCAAATTATCCTACTCAAGATTTGACAAGATTTTTTAATCTGAGTTCTCATATTTTCTTCAAGTCAGAAAAGTTCATTTCTGTCTTCTCAAGTATTTCTTATCTTTCATTTTCTGGTTTTATCACAGAACTATGCTAAAAATAAATGAGGTCATCTCATACTTTATGTCTGAATACTCATGTTTTCCATTGCATTTATCTAGCTATGCTGCGTGTTTGGCATTTTCTTTACAGTTATCTATTATTTTATCAGTTCCTCCTTAGCCATTTCAGCACTGTACCTTAAACTTGGAGTGGTAAATGATAATGAAGCCCAGCATTTAATTCTGAATTTACATCTTATACCCAGGTTCTCCTTTTCCATGAATAGTCATTGACTTTTCCTAAATTAGGATTACATGACTTTCACCTGTGAATATTTTGAGTATGTTTTGGTATTCTCTTTGGTTTATGTAAAATGATTGATGAGATGTAGGTTTTCTAATTTTTTTCCATCTTTCAGACAACAGATCATCTGTTTATCAGTGAGTGCTGAAAAGTGTACCATCAGCTCATTACAGTGAAAGTTTCTTTCTAGTAGATGACTAAGTGGCCTGAAAGGAAAAAAAAATGTCTTTCAAGTTTTTTGGGTAATATCTTAGCTTGTCTCCCACACTAGGCCAATGACCAGTTCACACATGGTAACTACAAGTTTATGTTTTATATTTTCTTCAGGCTAAATTCTTCCTTGACCATGGAAATGAGAATCACTTGGATCCATATCACAAATTCAGTGAGCACTCTTATGGAATCTGAGAATGGACATGTAACCCTTACACTATTTACCTTTTATTTAGGAAACACAATTTTGTATCCTGCTATGTTCCTGGCCAGTTCAAGCATCACAAGAAAATTATCTTCTGTTCTGACATTTTGACATTGCAAATTCAGATGCTTATAGTACATTTGTTTTATCTATCACAGTTTACTAAACATCTTCTCCACTTTCGGCACTACAGATTGCTCATTTTTACTTTTGAGTATGGCTTCAAACTTACATCCTATTGTTTATATTTAATCAATGTAATATAACCCATGATTTAATGTTTAAAGTAGGAGATAAAGGCTTTCCACACTAGTTAGGGTTCCACATTGAGTAGAAATGATTGATTTTCTAACACATCAGTTCTGGTTATTGCTTATATTTTTATGTCTTCAATTTTAAATAATTCTCTATTGATCAGACAGCTAGCTCTGGCTACCTCTTTTATTTTATCTTTATGAACTCTTTGTTTCTGCTTCAAAAAGATTGATTCTTTCATATCCTGCTGAGCATGCCAAACATTTTAAAATACTCTTCTCATTTATGTAGTAAATGCCCTTTAGAATACTTCATTTAATATTTATTTATTTGTCTATTTATTTGGCTTTGGGCTAATGATCATTTCTACTTCATTTACAGTAAAGTTTTCATAGTTTCAGTGCTGAGGGCTTTTCATGTTTGATTTAACAGAACCACTCTTTATCTTCCTGGAAAGACTGTGCTCTTTCACAGAAGGTAAGGATAATGGTGGTATAGAGCTAGCTTTAGAGTCTCTTGACTTCCCAGCAAGGCTCCGCCAATCAGAATGCATTAAGACCAAAACACTAAGATTAGCTCCATCCTTTCAACATTTATGACCTGCATTGCACCTGATATCAGTTCTCTCCTCAAATCTTCCTTATTTAAAAATTTTGATTTTTTTTACTTAATCACTTTATATCCTGATCACTGTACCCCTCCCAGTCACCCCTTCCTACAATCCTTCCTTCTTGCCTTCCTCCCCTTCTCCTCTGAGTGGGGGCAGCCTGGCTATCCCCTAACCCTAGCATATCAAGTCTCTGTGAGGTTAGGCACTTCTGCTCCTACTGGCACCAGATAAGGCAGCCCAGCTATTAGAATATATCCCATGTACAGGCAACAGCTTTTGGGATCGCACTCTTTCCAGTTGTTCAGGATGAATATGATGATCAAACTGCACATCTGCTACATATGTGTGGGGAGGCCTAGGTACAGCCCATGTATGTTCTTTGGTTGGGGGTTCAGTCTCCGAAAGCCAAAAAGGTACAGATTAGTTGATTCTGTTGGTCATCCTGTGGAGTTCCTATCCCTTTTGTGACCCCAAATCCTTCCTTTTATTTTTCTATATATCCTGTCTAAAGAAATGCAGACACGGGGGATGCAGAGAGACTGAGGAAATGGCCAAGCAGTAACTTGCCCAACTTGAGACCCATCCTATGGGCAAGCACTAATTCCTGCCACTTAATAATTCTCTGTTATGCTTGAAGACAGGAGCATGTCGTCCTGTGAGAGGCTCTACCCAGCAGTGACTCAGACAAATACAGGTTCCCACAGCCAAACAGCAGAAAGAGCTTTGGGGACTTTTATGGAGGAATAGGAGGAAGGATCTTCTTTCTTTAGGTTCCAGACACTGACCTTGTTTTGCACCCATACAGCTTAGGTGTTTGTTTGTTTGTTTGTTTGTTTATCAACTGGATACAAGCTAGGGTCTTCTGACAGAGAAAACCTCAACTGAGGAAATGTCTCCACCAGATAGGAGTTGTTTCTTGAATAGTGACTGATATAGGTGGTCCCATCTTGGGCAAGTACTCTTAGGTGGTATAAAGAGTAAGCTGAATGAGCTATGGGGAACAAGCCAGTAAGCAGCATTTCTCAATAGCTCCCACTTCAGTTCCTGCCTTCAGGTCCCTTCCTTGAGTTCCTGCCCTGACTTTCTTCAAAGATCGATGCAATCAGTATGTATAAACCAATAGAACCTTTCTCTTACCAAATACCCTTTGCTCCTGGACTTTATCACAACTACAGAAAGCAAATGAAGACAACACCTTTTATAGAGATGTTTCCCTCTGCATGTACCAACAGCCTCCAGTCCTCTCGCTACTTGTTTCCACTCTGCTGTGAGAACCCCCTCTAGCTCTCCTTACTTGGTCTGACCTGGCCACAGCTCTACCTTTGTGGGAGGTTGCCAGGATGGATGGCCTGGTCAGGATGCTTGTCCCCTTCTCATGAGGTGAATTCTCTTAAATAAGAAAAAAAAAAACCCACACATGGTATTAGACCTCTAATACCTCTACTTTTATTGAAGAATTCAATATATTACCCAATCCTATAGTCCTACTTTCTATGGCATACATATGATTCTAACTAACAAAACCTACTTCCCAAAGTTTACAGATGAGTTTGGGAACACACTAGAGGACATGCAGGAAAAATCCACTAAAGTAACTCAGAATACCCAGCTCTAGCTGGGGCATCCCAACAGGAATCCCTTATGGAACTACAAAACTCTGGCTTGTGGCAGGGAACATTCCAGCTAGAGATGAATTTATAACTTGTCTCCTGGCTGGTCTCTGTAAGGCTGTCCTTAAACCAATCAACTATGAGAAACTCCAAGATGTCATCCAGAACAAGCATGAAAACCCCTCTTAATTCCTAGGATGCCTTACCGAGGTCCTCTTACAGTATACCAATCTAGACTCCAAAAGTCTAGAGGGTAAATATATCCTCATGACCTATTTCTTTTCTCAGAGTTTTCCTGATATAAGGAGCAAGCTTAAGTGCTTGAAGAAAGAATCCCTAACTCCATAGGCAAATAAGTCTTGACCCTGGCCTTTATGGTATTCTATGGAAGACATGAAAAAGCAGGTAAACAAAAATTACAGATGCTGGCCAAGGCCATTCAAACAACTTCAGTAACTGTCTGGGATTGCTTGCTTCCTACAAGGCTCAAGGAGTATTGAGTCCCCAGTTTAAATGTTAATGAGGGCCAATGGGTCCAGGCCTGCCTGAGACCCATGGCTATGTCCAAATTGCCATCAAGAGGGACATTGGGCTATAGGCTGACCCTTACCCTTTAGACCTTGAGGCACCAGGACATCAGGCCAAGATCACCCTCCAGCTAATCTCATAGGCCTGGCCATGGACAACAAAAGGGGCTATGGTTTCCTTGGCCTGAAAGGGTGCTCTGGGCAGTCATTAGAATACTAGGGCAAACCATTTCTTTCCTCCTGGACACTGGGACTCCATCCGGAGAGTTTTGGAGACTCACCATCTGCTTTACTTCCCTCTTGTCTGAGTAGGGGGTCAGCCTTATGAAACTTACTAGATTTCATCACTCATTTGCATTTCACATGTTTCTTTCACCAGGCTCCAGCTGGTCCTCCTTCAGGCCATGGAAATACACTTTCCAAGCCTAACCTTTCCCTTCTTCCTCCATGCAACAGAAAAAAAAAATAGGAATATACCTTCTGGATCATAGGCCACCAACTGGGATCCTTTGTGCTCCCATCATGCCTGTCTAGCAAAAAAATAGGAAAAGAAAAGAAAAGAAGAGAAGAGAAGAGAAGAGAAGAGAAGAGAAGAGAAGAGAAGAGAAGAGAAGAGAAGAGAAGAGAAGTAGACTATACTATTCAGAAATGGGCACCCCACATATGCACTTAAGCAGCTACTGAGCTCTTTGTGAATCTAAAAGCTTAATTAATACTTCTCACTTGTGTTTTCCAATTGTCACAAGGACAATCCCTGATTGTCTACACAGATTCTAAATATGCCTTCCACATCTTGTTGTATTACAGTGCCAACAGAAAGAGGGGGCCTTGGGCTGGAGAGATGGCTCAGTGATTAAGACTCTAATTGCTCTTCCAGAGGTCCAGAGTTCAATTCCTAGCACGGTGTCTTACAACCATCTGTAGTGAGATCCGATGCCCTCTTCTGGTGTGTCTGGAGTAAGCAACAGTGTACCCAAATACATGAAATAAATAAATAAATCTTTAAAAAAAGAAAGAGGGGGACTACTTCTAACAAAAGGGGGATCAATAACAAACTCAGACCAAATATTGACCATGCTCAAAGCCTTCCATCTTCCTACAACTATAGGAATTGTTCACTGTTGCTTCCACAAGATTGACAGTTCCATCATCTCTAAGGGAAATAACTGAGGTGACAAGTCAGCTAGAGCTGTGGCCCTTAGAGACCCAGATTCTTTTCACCCAACACAGCACATTCTCCCATTCCATCCCTCGTCTTAACTATCACCCCCTGATACTACACAAGTTCTGTCTTATCTACACCTGCTCTCTCATTCTAGCAAGCACTGTATGATCTCGTTAAGTCCCACCTTCAGCCCACCCCTAAGACAGTGTCTGTTTTTCAGGACAATTACTTCCTCTTGTAAAATCCATCAAATGTCAGACCCTAACTCCAGTTATCAACTTTTTCTACGTACCAGGCCAGAAACTTATACTCCATAGAACCTATTGACAAATTGACTTTACCTCTATGCCCACAATTAAGTGGGTTAATTACCAACTGGTCTTGTTGGACACCTTCTCAGGGTGGGTGGAGGCATTTCTTACCACCAATAAAAGGAATCAAACAATTTTAAGCCTTCTCCTCTGGGAGATCATTCCACACCTTGGCATCTTAGTCTCTCACCAGTCAGACAATGTGTCTCAATTTACCTCCCAGATTTCTCAAACCTTATCCAAAGCCCTCACCATCCCTTGGTATTTCCATATTCCATACCATTTCCAGCCAAACTTTCTTGACATTTTTGTCAAACTTTAACAAAAACTTAACCTAGATTAGGTAAAGCACCTACCTCCCGTCCTTCTCAGTCTACTGTCTTTTCCCAAGTGACTTTGTTCCAACTTACCATTTGAGCTAATGTACAGAAAATTGTTTCTGGTCCCCAGTCTTTTACCCAAATCCTCACTTCTCCCTGATCACTTACTTATTCCTGTACTCTGTCACCTCTGCTCCCTCCAATGGAATGTCACTGACTACCACCTTCTCTGGCCATGTGCTAATTCCTATCCACTTGGAGATCTTGTCCTTTTCTCTCTTCTGGGACCAAATCTCTCACCACTTCCCTCTGAATGAAAGGGCACCTTCAAGGTAAGTTTTGTAACTACCACAACCATTAAGGTTGAGAGTCTCTCTCCCTCACTGGTTTCACCTATCCCAACTCAATCCCTTTATTCTTCTACCTCAAGGTAAATTCCCTTCCTCCATATCAACCTCAACAGAACTCTGTTCTCTTAAGCTTCAGAGGACACTGAGATCAACCATCTTGTCCCTGGTTCCCGAATAATGAGGCTTCACCCTGATATGCTCCATACCATTACAAAGCCCACACCTTCACAGTCTTCTCTCTTTCTTTTTCATTCTCTCTCAGAGGCATGCTTTTATATTACTCACCCCACCACACCCTACCCCACCCCTAAAATTTCTCAAGTGATAATCTGTTGTGTGGTGTGGTTTTGTGTCATTCATTAGCCCTCCAATCACACAAAACACTCACGGCCATTATGTCAGTTATCATTTTGTATGTTTTCTATTAAGAATCTCTTAGTATGATTTTGGAAATTAAACAGGCTATATAGATGGAAAGATGTCAAAAAATCCTTTACCAACTAGGAAAGTATACTTATATCCAGCAAAGACCCCAAGGGACTTATAAATCATCCTTACACAATTCTTGTGGGAGTAAAATTTTGGAATGATCACCTTTTTATTAAGAAAGGGTAAAATAGTCTTTAAATAATTCGTATTACTCTAACAACAGAAAATTTAAAATCATGATGAAGAGTGTATGGTGGCACAAGGTCAGGAAACAAGAAAAGATGAGTCAGAATTGGGGATAACATATATCCAAAGTCATGCCGGCTGTGAATATTTCCCAAGCCTCATATTCCATTATCTATTCTGTTATCAGTTAATCCACTGAGCATTTAGGCTCTCCATGATCCAATCACCTTTCAAAAGCTCACTATGTGGTAACCTATCCTTCCCACAGGGGATAATGGGAACAAAGTTTTAGATATAACCCATAAGAATTAGTACTCTTTATATTCAAAACACTTTCAATAGCCTATCTGGGATCCTAAAAGTTAGAAAATAAGAATAGAGAATAATTCTAATTTGAATACTTAAAGGACAATAGGTGTTTGTGTCTTTGTTTTTTCTGCTGTAGTTCTATTGGCTAGAGGATAGAAACCAAATAAGACATTATTTATGACCCAGAATTAAATGAATCAAATGTGAGAACCATTTTCATTGCAAATGTCCTTTAAATATTTCAATTGAACAGAGACACACATCTCTTGTTAAGACACTGGGAACAAAATTTCAGACCTAACCCATAAGAATTATGGTATAGCTATCCCCTGAGAAGCTTTTCTAAAGCCTGACCAATACAGATGTGGATGAATTCAGCCAAACATCTGACTGAGTGTGGGGACCCCAATGGAGAAGTTAGAGCAAAAACTGAAGGGGCTGAGAGTGGTTTACAATCCCATAGGAAGAAGAAAATATCAACCAACACAGTCCCAAAAGCTCCCACCCCAAAAGCTCCCAGGGACTAAACTACCAACCAAAGAGTACACATGGGGGGACCCATGGCTCCTGCTGGATATGTAGCAGAGTATGGCCTTATCGGGCACATCTGGGAGGGGAGGCCCATGGTCCTGAGGAGTTTCGATGACCTAAGGTAGGGGAATGCTAGGGTGATGAGGCAAGAGTGTGTGGGCAGGTGGAGAGCACCCTCATAGAGTCAGGGGGAGAGGGGATGAGATAGGGTATTTGTGGAGGGGAAACTGGGAAGGGAGATAATATGTGAATTGAAAATAAATAAAATAATCCCCCCCCCAAAAAAAACAATTATGGACACTTCAAGAGGCCAGGACATGTTGAATGGTGCAGAGTAGTCTGGCATGATCAGTGTAGGTAAGACCACACTGTGATATTTACTACAGATAAGATTTTAAGTGCTGTTGGATAGCACAGTATTCTATACAGTAAGTGAGAAATCAGTTGATATTATATCCATCAGGCAGCAGCCTATGAAGAGAGGAGATAGATTTACTGAGACATTGAAAAGTAAAGTTATACATAGGAAGACTCTAGTCAAAAAAAGAATCTGTCCACTCAGATTTTCTGTTAACGAATGGAAGTAATTCAGGATTTGCAAGGAAGGTGAAACATCACCTGAAAATATTTTTGTAGATCTTTTCTCTCTTTGTTGTTTCTATGACCCCACTCTATATTTCTTGAACTTATTAGCTTTGAAATTATATAATATTGTATTTCATATATCTTTACTTTCCTGTATCTATGGATTTCAACTCATTAATTTTGGAAATTCAGAATAATTCAATTGTTTTCATCTTTCTTGTACTTTCCTCATATACATCCTCATATACATGCATTAGGATATGTCATTCCATGATTTTTGTCTTTGAATATAGTATCTGGCCTGTGAGATGTGCTCACACACATGCTTGGGGTTTGGGAGAAATTTTGGGGTAGGTATCTCATGTTAGCAATACTAAATGCAAAGCATCATGTTCAGGTCCAACTTGATATGAACTGATGTCACTAGCTTCTATAATGGGTTTGGCCCACTGTAGCCTGGTTGACATGTCATGTGTATAGTCAATAGAAAGAAAGCCACACACCATGGACTGGATAGGAGGCACAAAGATACAGGAGCTAAGCACTGCCTGTTAGAATCACTGTGGGAACAAGAGGCCTTAGTGTGTGCTTCTCTTTCCTTGGGTGATGTCTTGATTTGAGAGATAGTGGAAATTTGAATCCCACTCTAATAAGTATGGCAAACACTATGGTTATAACATTTGATTTCATGGAATCTTTTTCATATTTGTCACAGCAAGCAACTTCTTTATCTCCTACAGTTGATGATGGGTGGCTCTCTTACCTGCCTTTTACTTAGGATTCAAATATTACTTAGTATTACCATTATTGAAGTTATTGAAGCATGTTAGCTTTCTAGGTCTGTCAACACATAATATAATAGAATAGATTCTTACTAACAACAATTTATTTCTTGACACATCTGGAGTTTGCAAATCCAAGATGGAATTAGTGGTAGATTCATTTTCTCCCATGTTTGCAAATTTCCTTTCACTATATCACCATGTAACCACTTCTTACTGTGAACAAATCATGGTGTTTTATGTGTTCAAGTCTCCTTGTCTTACGGAAACACAAGTTAGGTTAGAGCATGTTCCATACTTAAAGCCTCATTTTAACTAAAGCATTTCCTTATACTCCCTGTTGCCAAGTAGAATCACACTTTGAAGAAACAAGATTGATTTGATTTCTATTTCTAGCTCTGACTTGAGAGATTTATTTTGTGTGTGTGTCATGCTAAAGCTAAACCTTATTGATCTACTAGACTCCAAGTTACGTAATTTTTGCAGGTATTACTTCATTTTAATGTTATGGAAGATTTTCATTACATTGATTATTTCTATAGTTTTATAAATCCTATCATCTATCTATCATCCATCTGTATTTTCTATCATCTATCTATCTTTCTTCCTCATCGTCGTCGTCATCATCATCATCATTATCATCATCATCATCATCCTTCTCTCTCTCTCTCTCTCTCTCTCTCTATATATATATATATATATATATATATATATATATATATATATATATATATATTCTTAGGTATTTTGTAGAGGCGTTGTTTTTTCCCTCATAGTTAGAAATGATAGTTAAAGTTGGTATGTTAAGAGTGGCACCCAACAGTGGTCCAAATCTAGAACACAAATATGAAAGTGCAACAAAGCACAGGCAGCTGGGAGACCAGTTTAATGAAAGTTTGTGACCTAAGACTTTCACACTCAGTCAGAAATTATGATGAAATTTAAGCAGTTCAGAAATATTGGGAAAGTAGTTGATAGGCATGAGGGAATTTGTAGAGAAAATATTTCTTCCTTTTTTGGAATAAACAACAAACACTAAAACAGAAGTGATCTGTGGAACAGGGATGTGCAGCTGCAAAGGCAGGATTAGTCCATTGCTACCAAAAACAAATTCACAGCTTTGATGTTTGAAGGAATTAGCCAAGGGAAGGCATTTGACCCAAATTTAAATTACCAACTGATGACAAGTCTGCTGTTAAGGACTACTTAGATGGAAACTCTTTATGAAGGCAACCAAAACATATTAAATGTTTTAGAGGAACCTCCAAGAAGTTTAAGTTTTAAGATATATTCAATAAAACACTACTTCTAACAAGAGCTTGAGGAGAGTCATAAATCCTAAGAGCTCAGTACAATGACAGGTCTAAGTATTAATGAAGATTTAAGGAATGACATAGTTTTATGAATGTTATTTTAGACCCATGTTTACTGTCTTGTTAATATTTTGATTTACCACATGTTGATATATGCTAAGTCACCAAATAATAAGAGACAGGGACATTTGTTTTCAGAGTTGAAATGTATAAAACAGTTCCAAATCTGGATATCTTGATTATGTGATGTAAATTCATGGGAAAGCTTTGAGAACTTAGAGTGAAATCTCCCTCACCCCAAGTTTTAAATGAAGCTCTGCTAGCATCCTTCACTTGAAAACAAAAACTATTCTCATGAAACAATAAGTAAATAAACAGCATGTCAATTACCATTGATCAATAATCTCTTACATGAAGGGAAAGTCAAGTCAAGAGGATTTCCATTTTATTTTTCTGTATTATTTTGATTAATAAGAAATCTAACTTATTAGTACATGGCATGACAATAAGCCATTAAATCCATTTAAAAACCATTAATACATTATGTAACTGGAAAAGTATTCAAGAGGGATCTTAGTATTTGAGATATGTATTTGAGAGATGAATAACTAAATTAGAAAACTGCAACAAATGAGCAGGATCAATTCTCAATCAGTAGCTATCAATGTAGTACAACATGGCATTCTGAAGAGCATATCCACTACTAGTGGGTACAAGGGTAGACATAATACTGCACTATCTCTGTTTCTTTTGACACTTTTTGGGGGACACATCGGTTTTCTCTGCTTCCTGGATTGTGTTCTGAGTAACTGTTATAACAATTTGCAAATTCATCTTTTAGCACTAATAGAGCAAATTAAACTGACACTCCTACTGAGGACACAGAACATGGATAAACTTACACACCTACAAATAATCCATCTGAAGTTACTATAGAATTTTATAGAAATCAGAAAATTGTCCATGTCTTTAGACATGTTCACATCTCTTTCTTCAGTCAGGTTCCACTTCTTTAAGTTGATGAAACAGAAGATGAAGAGAAATGCTGAAGGTCAACAAAACCAGAAGCTTTATTCATCCCATGGGTTTAGAAATGTAAGTGAAAGCACATACTTGATAGGACAGCCAGCTACAAGGTTCTTGAGAGAAATGAGACATAGGAAACATTCTTCAAAGTGGGATAAGGAGAGGACTATTTCCTTTACAGGTATCCACAGCAAGAGATATAACAATAAACAAAAGATGGAAGTGTATTAGATATCAGCAAGCTTCCCATGGGTAAAGCAATAATTGCAGTAAAAGTTCTCCCAGAAGGAGAGACCATGATAAGTACCATATGCTGACGGTTCCACATACAAGAAGATAAAATCCAAGTCCTAAAATACCTCAAAGTATAGGTTTTCTTAAAGCAGAGATAATCTGTCAGCATTCTGTCTGTGAATTAGTAAATGTGATGAAAATATCTGAAGGATTGTTATATAGAGCCCTATGTGTGTGTGTCTGTGTGTATACAATGAAAAGTAAATCTATATACCAGGAAATGTATCCAAGATAAAATAACAATGGGAGTTTCCTTGTCCCTGAAATAGACTGATGCATGAGTAAAGCTAAAACTTTAAATTAATGCGAACTACTATTTTCAAGATGATAGAGGTTGCCAAGGCAATTAACCACAGAGCTGGCACTTGTAAACAGAAAATGTAGAACTAAACTTTTAAACCAAAGAATGTAATATGTATATTTAAAAGCATAAGGACATAGCTTCAAAAATGATGCATATAAAAAATGGAACTACAGAAGTTAAGATAACAAAAGAAATGTCAGAAAACCATGAGGGATGCCTGGACACATAACAAAAATGTCGTGTGTGTGTGTGTGTGTGTGTGTGTGTGTGTGTGTGTGTGTGTGTGTAAAACCAAAAAAGAAAGACAGAAAGTGTCTGGAACTAACATGAAAGACAAATAAGAAAGACAGAATGTGAATGAAGCTAACATGTGTGAAAATGTTTCAACAATGATGAAAAAAAGCTGGAGTTCTGTGAAGATCTCTGAAACTAAACTCAAATACATTAGACATGTATAGAAACAAAACTAGCTCTACCATAGTAGAATTATTTTAAGGAAAAAGTAAAATATAAATTATAAAAAATCAAAGGCAAAATATATAAATCTTACAACATTAACAATACTTGATTGACTTCCCAAGAGATTTGAAGAACTCAGACAATTGGAAAGTATCAGACTTAAAAAGTATTATAATAATCACCAAGCTACAGTCCCATGTTGAATTAAAAGTCCTTCAAAAGTCCTAGTGAAATAAAAGTGTTTGTGAGAGAAGACTGAAAAATCATTACCATGGGCTATTTAGTGAATATTAATTGGAGTTCCTGAGGAGAAACTACCTTTTATTTGGAAACATGGAGATAGAGGAGGAAATGAATAAGAAGCAAATGGCAACGGTGAGTTCAACATAGCAAGTGTTTACTGTAAGGTGTCAATAATAGTGGTATCCTCAGAGATATGTAAAAACTCAAACTTCATATGTATCTCTTCCATCCTCTAACTCATGCTCCTCTTTGTCATGGTTAAACCATAGGGAATCTACAAGCTAGCCAAGTCACAACCATCCTGATTCATTTTAATTTGCCAATATGTTTGATAACTATACCTACCCTTTTCCCTATGAGCACCAAGAATTCCATTTTCAGGTTGAGATTTTGGAGGAACTGCTTCATCTTAATTTTGGTGTCTATAATGTATTTTTTTATTTTGACCATATTTGTAATTTTGTGCTTATAACTGTTCCACTCGCATACCTTCCATTTTTCTGGGATATCTTTCTCCCTACTTTGTGTAGCTACTTACTGTAGCAACTTTACATTCTGGGATACAATGTGCCAGTATCTTTATCATTTATTTTTCCATGTACTTCCAGTAATTTTTTTAATTTAAAGGGGATAAAATTTACTATGGTTCAGAGTTTTAATCCATCAGAGTAAGAAGGGTGAGGTGGCATTTTGCATCATGTAGAAGCAGTAAAGAGAATGGCTAACCTAGTAGGGATTATTTTTATTCTTGTTGTTTCACCTAGTTTCCCATCCTATTGGGGAGGGGTGGGGTGTCACACATCCAGGGCAAGGTTCATGTCCTCAGAAACATGCACTGGTGTGCTTTGTAAACCTAATTTTTTTTTTTTTTTTTTTTTTTTTTTTTTATTATTATTAACTTGAGTATTTCTTATATACATTTCGAGTGTTATTCCCTTTCCGGTTTCCGGGCAAACATCCCCCTCCCCCCTCCCCTTCCTTATGGGTGTTCCCCTCCCAACCCTTCCCCCATTGCTGCCCTCTCCCCAACAGTCTAGTTCACTGGGGGTTCAGTCTTAGCAGGACCCAGGGCTTCCCCTTCCACTGGTGCTCTTACTAGTAAACCTAATTTCTAAATCTATTAAAGTTGACAGTAAAGTTGACTCATCAGATTTCTATTTCTTGTTCCCTTGATACCCAAACATATCCCCTTAACTAAAACACTCAACACTGAGCTCCAAAAATTTCATATCTACCTTATAATGCAAAATTTATTTAGGTCATCTCTAAGAGTTCTCAGTCATACATTATTAATACTGTTTAAAATTTCAAGTTCAAAATTTGCTCTGAGTTCAAGGCACATTTTTGTGTGTAAGTTCCTGGAAAGTCAGCAGCATATGGACATTGCCAAGGCTTGCCATAGACTAGGTCAGTAGCTGCACCCCGTGGATCATGGGTACAACAACCTCTGTTTGTCTATACCCTGAACCCGGGAAAATGTTTGCCAGTCCTGTGAAGGTAGGGAGTCCTGGAAATTCTTTTCTCAAAGCTAAGTTATTTAAATGAGCTGAACATTGTCACCCTTGAGTTTATGCAGGACAGTCCTAGTCCTCATTCAATCTCTGAGATGCCCTTTAGGTCTTATCTCTTCTACTGTCTTGCAAAGAACTTGGTATCCTTTTAGTATGTTCAGTCTTTTCAGTGGCCTCTTTCCTTTGTCCCAACTTAAAGCTTGTGTTCCTGAATCCTTACTCAGGAAAAGATATTTTCCCCTTTTTTCTATCTCTTTTTCTGGCACTGTTGACTTCCTGTTTTTGTCCCATTCAGTTCTGTAGTTCCATGTCATCATGTGTGATTGCTTGCTGAACATAGTGGCTGCTTACAGTTCACATGGTTTTCTTTGTTCCTCCTTTTCATCTTCCTCTTCTCCTCTTCTGGGAAGCTGTTGAGATTTACAGCTTTCCTGTTCTGGCTTGTAGTTGTTCTTAAATTATTTTATAAACAAGACTAAGAACCCCAAAAAGGAATTTCTATTTCACCAATAATGTGATGCCTGAGGTTGGCCTCCTCTAAATTTTCACAACAGTAGTAGAACAGAAGGGTTCATAACAGGACAGACAGAAAACAGGAAGAAGAGGCATGAGCAAAAATTCGAATGACAAATGAACAAACAAGCAAACAAACAAAAATAGTCCACCAACAACAGAAAATGTGAGAAATCCTTTTATAGGGTTTGTAAGTAGAACAACAGAACACCTGAACTAGAAATAGATGGTGAACATAAAACAAGATTTTAGTGTTTTGGTGATTTTAAGTCTGTCTATCTGTCTAACTGCTTGCCTACATAAGGGTCCACGATTCACTGAAGAATGATTCCCTGGACTCAAATAATATGCAAAAGCAAAGAGAGTTTTATTCTGCAGAAGTCCAGCATGCTGAGGTCTATTATCTACCAAGACGGAGGCCCCCAAGGGAGCTCACAGGCCAGATTTAAAGCACAGTAGGGAAATTCTGGGGAAGGGGTGGGTGAGCTTTTTCTTAATCTGTTGGCCCTATCTCTAGGGACAATCTAGAACCATTGTTAGGGTCTGGGGATGGGGCTGAAAACTGTTGCTGAGGAAGTCTTGAAACTGTTGCTGAGGAAGTCTGACCCATTGCCCTTCCCTCCTGCCAGGTGAAGGGCAGCTTCTGATGGGAAGGCAGTTTCTGTTGTTTGCCTGAGGCCTGGAGCTTTTTCAGTAACTGACTTGCCAGTATTTGCCCAGTTCTTGGAAACAGATTTAGGCCTAGTTTCCTGAACTGCCAATTTGAAGCCTGTCATGGAGTCAGCCTGTCTCAAAGACCAGACAGAAGCCCTCATATCAAGACTGGACAAGTGAACCTAATAAAAAGAAAAGAGTCCCAAGAGCAGACAAAAGAGTCAGAGATACACCACTCTTTATTATTGGAGTGGACCCCAGTACATCATGATGTGAAAGACATGTAGTGTTTATAGTGGTGGAAGAATGTAATGAAGACACTGCACAGTGCAAACTAGGGACTGAATGATGGCTTTCAATTTCATCCTCTCATGACCTAGTTCTGCCCAGCACTGAATTTCTACAGCTGGAAAAACCAGCATCACCATTCAGGAAGCAAACATTCAAAATAGCAGGGAAGGAGGAAATTACATTTAAACCACAACAGTATCATTGGCAGAAGTAAACAAACATTTTTTGTGATAAGCTTTTATTTATGTTTTATCATATTAAAATGACTAAACTATTAAATAAAAGTAATAGAAAATAGTTACAAATGTTCTGATTTGCTGTAGATTTAATATTTTTTATTACAAAATAAAACAAAGTATTCTGAGAGCTAAATAATTAACATATTATCCCCAAAATGTAAAAACAAAACAAAACAAAGAATTCTGGAAAGGGAGTTTGAATACTTAGAAAAAGGCAAAAGTTTTTTGGGTCAAGTACCTACAAAAGAAATGTTTTTGAAGGACCATAGTTCTTACTGAAGTGTAAGAGCTATTAAGAAGCTTGGCCTGTAGAAAGTAGGTAAATTATGGGGTTCCTGCGAAGGACCCTAGAGGCGTTTTTACACCCACAGCCTCAGGTCAAGATTAGACCATGTACCAGCTTCCCATCTCAGGTCAAGGCTAGGCCAATTTCCATTCTTTACCCACAGTTCTCAGGAGGAGCAGGGACAGTCTTGAAAAAACGCAGAATGTACTGACTGACAGTCACCTGACCCACTGTTACCAGATAGAGTTTGAATGCATGTCATATGCTTGCTAGCCAATAGATTCAAAGGTCAATATGTTTAGCCAATAAGTTTAAACTATAACCTTGCTGATGTAACTAAAAAGTATAAAAACTGCTTGTTATAGCCATTCAGGGTCGCCTTCTAGTTGCTTGCCATGAAGGGCTGATTAAGGGTCGACCCCTATGCTCCAGAAAATAAATCTCTTGTGTTTGCATCAAACTCTGTTCTCATATCTCACTTGGAGGGGTCTACTGGTAGTTAAGACTCACTTTGAGCTTTACCATTTGTTTTTGTTTATTTCTTCCTGTGACTGAAACACTAATGCTTCTAAATCTAATGTAACATATATTTGCACATCTATTTAAATATTATACATAACTAATTAGAAACAGTTTTACCTTCCAACATATCTCTCATAATTAATTATATAATATATGTATATATTTTTGCATGTATATGCTGTGTTTACATATATTGATAACATCTATCTATTAACCCAATAAAATAATCACAGGAAACCACTTTCAAGTCCTACAATTATCATCTGTCCATCTGTGTATCTATTGTATATGTCAATTGTTGTCTATCTGAACAAAAAATAATAAAATAAAAAGGAAAGAACATGATTGCTCCTATGTATGGTAGAGGAGAATACTTATTGTAGATAAAAGGGAGAGCACAGTCAGAGGCAGAGAATTTGGGAGAGTCCATAGTGGTCAGAACTCTGAGCCATGTAGGGAGATGCAGAGGGGAAGGAAGAGGGAAGAAAAGGAAACCAGGTACAACAGCCAGGAGGCCAAAGATACAAAAGGGTTGGGTAACCAAAATGACTGGATTATATAGAAAAGATTCTCTGGGGATGTTAGAATAGCCCAGACCCTGGGCCGGAGAATTCAGGTTATGGGACAGGTTGTGTCAGTCATACCCTGTAATAGGTAGAGACTAAAGAATTCTGAAAGAACCAGGTCTTCTTTGATATGTTAATTAAGTATCTCAGCCATTTGTTCTAAGTTTGAAACCTAACACTCCAGCCTTTTGCTATAATAAATAATAAGACATACTGGTATAATCTTTGAGACTACTTTCTGTTGACATTGGGGAATCATTGTTGTGGGGAGGGAGAAGAAGGAAGTTGGGATGCTGTCCAAGTCCAATAAGTGTAGGCTGTTTCAGTCCCTGTCTAGGCTCTGCAAGACTATGTAGGGCTAGGAAAGAAAGTACAGGCTGCTTTGGAAATGTTTGAGACTGGACCACCTAGTGTTAGCCACTTTGAAGAGTCCAGGATGAAGACTTTGAGGGAACCTCTGTAGCTGGAGGTGGAACAGTCTGGAGTGTATTTGAAATCTGTCGGGAAAGATAGAATTGGGATAGAAGGTAAAGTCAAGGAGCTTAGGGAATTTTTTTTTTTTTTTTTCTTTATTAACTTGAGTATTTCTTATTTACATTCGAATGTTATTACCTTTCCCGGTTTCCAGGGTACCATCCCCCTAGTCCCTCCCTCTCCCCTTCTGCATGAGTGTTCCCCTCCCCATCCTCCCCCCTTTACGGCCCTCCCCCCAACAACTGGGGGTTCAGTCTTAGCAGGACCAAGAGCTTCCCCTTCCACTGGTGCTCTTACTAGGCTATTCATTGCTACCTATGAGGTTGGAGGCCAGAGTCAGTCCATGTATAGTCTTTGGATAGTGGCTTAGTCTTAGGGGAAATTTTTATCCAGGTTGTAAATTTGAAACGTTTAGGCCCATGGTCCTGGAGAAAAGTGAAGGAAGAGAAAGATTCCACACTCAGGAACAGATTATTGATTAATAGTGTTCATCTGAAGTCAGTTTGACCTGTGAGAGGTGGATTCAGTTGATTCCTGAGCTATATTTTCCATTAATTTACAAAAAGAGGCAACTTTTTCACTGTTAGTATTATCAGTGATAACTATTGTATTCTTTATTAAAATTTACATTGTAGAAAGAGTAATAGACTCAAGCCTTTGAGTCCTAGTAAAATCTTGGAGACCCAAAATTGATTTTGGGTTAAAAGCATGAACAGTCTTTCCTCTATCCAGAAGATAGGGTGTAGAGAGCTGGACAGATGCTTTCATCACAATGAGAAACAATTTTTAAATATTACTATACTTAGACAGCAACCAAAGAAAAGTTAGCATGTGACTATGATGTTTTACCAGAGCTAAATTAATAGATTATCAGAACTCTGTTGATTAATGTTAAAATTTTGAATGTTGATATTATTAATGTAATAATAGCATAGTGAGGGAAAAAATCTGAAGTTTTTTTTTAATTTTTTACATATCTTAAATTACTTTTTAAAAATCCAATTATATCCAATGAGACACAGGTGGTTGATTACAGAAAGCAGTCATTATAAAGCAAGTTATTTTAAATAAAGGAAGAGTAAAATTTTACTTTAAAAGCTGTTTTGTGAGTTTTCCCCTTTTTAGAGTCTGGTAGCAATCTAAATGGTCTTACTCTGCTGGAGGCCTAGGAAACTGAGGCTTGAACCCTAAATTTTATATAGGAAGAGAACTGAGAGGGCAGGAGAAACCTTGGTTGCTGCTGATAAACTGACAGAGGTATCATTAGCCTAGTTAGCTACACCATCAGAGAGCTGAGAAGAGTGAATATCAACTGAGTAAGCAGGAAGTATATAGCAAGCAGCTCCAGAATCTATTAAAAATGGAAGAGACTTACCAGCTATCTGGACAATCACCCTGGGCTCCTCTGTGCTCACTGGGGCAGGAGTCCTAGGAGAACATCAGTCTTACACTGCCAGGTCCAGAACATCCCTGATTTCCCTATGGAGGAGGGACTTGGTAAGACTTTGTCTAAGCAAAATGGGGCAATCAGCTCTCCAGTGTTTTGCTTGTTTACAGTTTGGACAGTTAAAGTGAAGGGAAGTTTTGCACCCAATGTCCAGCTTTGCCATATTTAAAGCAAGCTTCTGCTGTTCTTCTGTGCTTCATCATGTTCTTTGGAGAGGAGCTTAAGGGTGCTGCTGGGAGCTAGTACTTTTGTCTATTATAAAAAGCTTTTTGTATTAAACATTTCAAATGCCATGTTCAGATGATCACTAAAAGTTTGAGGACCATCTATTAAATATACCTGATTTAGTTACTTGCTTTAGGCTTAACTTTGAAAACATATATAGGAGACTAAATAAAGCTTATTTCTGTAATTAATTACATCAGTACTTAGCATAAATATTGTTCTGAACACATCAAAGAGTTTAATCATTTATAAGGTGACTATTAACTCACATGTCTTAATGATCTTTACAGTTTATAATAAGTAGCTTTTATAATACTGGAATTTTGCAGCTTTATCTCTGTTAAGTTTAGCCTTAAAATCAGCGTATCTTATTTATAAAATATACCTTATTTATAAAATAGATATTATTCCTAGAAGAATGGTGCTGAACAATTAGTAAAGATAAGAATAATTAGGTATAAATCTCCAAATCAATCTTTGTTAATCCGAATAGACCTTTATAACCTTAAAATTCCATCACCATATAGAGAATATTATAAACCAGAGTTGAATCACATATTTGTACAAAATATTGTGGAGATTTGCTGTTGCTTCCTTAGTCTAAAAATAGATTTAATTATTAGGTAAGGGCTCAGTAGGATGGAGAAAATTTATAATGGTTGCTTTATGCCATAGTGGTCATCCTAAGACTGTGAAGTCACATGACTGGTATTCTTTAACCTTAGTAAAAATGACTTCCAGTCATGAGGCTGTTTATATCTTGATGAGGTTTTCAGCTAAGATTGAGGCAAGGTACATGATTACTATTTAAAAACATGTTTTGCTAGTGGATCTATGTAGCATGAAATAATTATAGAGCACTTGCTGGCAGGGCAACAACAGGCAGGCCGTCTTGGTCTGTACTCATCCCAGCAGACTCTCTGACCCAGCTCTGAAATCTCTCGACCTGGCTGCTAAGCGCCCATGGCAGGTCACTGACACGCCAGCCCCATGTTTCCAAATTCACGTGGCTAGCCGAGGTTACAAACCCAGGCTTTGCCTCTGTACCTTTCCAGCTGAGTCACTTCATGAAGGAAAAGACCACACAATCTTAGTTTAGAATTAACAGGTAACCCATTCACTGGGCTCAGCCACTAGCATCCTAATTTGTAAGCCATTTTAAGTTAAATCCTCCAGTATCAGATCCCTTGATCTGTCACCTGAACCTGGGCCAGGGCGTGGTGATGGGGATGGGGCTCCCCTGCTTACATTTTTGCCCCCACCTGTCTCCTATTCCACAGCAAGTCCTTTTCCTGACTCTCCTCTTCCCCCGTCCAACCCAGAAGTCATGCCTACTCCTCACCCAGTGATTGGTTCCTTGAAATCTTGATTCATTAGAGGAAGGCTCACATGAAGGCAACTGAAGAAATGATTGATCCTCATCCCAGGCAGCCTTTCTTGGAAAAACAGAATTAGCATCAAAGTACAACCAGGACCTCAGCTATCCACAACGGGTCTATTTCCATTTTCTATTTCTTTTCTTTTTTATTGGATATTTTTTAATTTACATTTCAATTGTTGTCCGCTTTTCTGGTTTCCCATCCACAAACCCTTTATCACATCATCCTCTGCCTTCTATGAGGGTGTTCCTCCACCGATCAATCCACTCACTTCTACCCACCTCCTCATCCTGACATTCTCCTACATTGAGGGGTCTAGTCTTGGCAGGATCAAGGGCTTTTCCTCGCATCGGTGACCAACAATGCCATTCTCTGCTACGTATGCATTTGGAGCCATGTGTCTGTCCATGTGTACCCTTTGGGTAGTGGTTTAGTCCCTGGAAGCTCTGGTTGGTTGGCATTGTTGTTCTTATGGGGTTGCAAGGACCTTCAGCTCTTTCAGTCCTTTCTTTAATTCCTCCAACTGGGACCCTGTTCTCAGGTCAATGATTTGCTGTTAGCATTCGCCTCAGTATGTGTCACACTCTGGCTGAGCCTCTCAGGAGACAGCCATATCAGGCTCCTATCAGCATGCAATTCTTGACTTCATCAATACTGTCTAGATGTAGCTCCCTATCCCATCCCCCTCCCCTCCTTCTATAACTGTGTTCTCCTCCCCAAAGACCCACCCTTCACACCCCCTGATATTCCCCTACACTAGGCAGTCCAGCCTTGGTGGGACCAAGGGCTTGTCCTTGCATTGGTGGCCAACAAGGCCATCCTCTGCTACTTATGTACCTTGATCGATGGGTCAGTCCATGTATAGTCTTTGGGTAGTGGTTTAGTCCCTGGGAGCTCTGGTTGCTTGGCATTGTTTTTCTTATTGTTGCAAGGCCCTTCAGCTCTTTCAATCCTTTCTCTAATTTCTCCAACAGGTATCCCATTCTTAGTTCAATGGTCTGCAGCTAGCATTTGCCTCTGTATTTGACATGCTCTGGCATGCTCTCAGGAGACATCTATATCCAACTCGTGTCAGCATGCACTTCTTAGCTTCATCACTCTTATCTAGTTGTGGTGGATATATATATATATATTCCACATGTGGCCGTTCTTTCATTCTTTGCTTCAAACTTTGCTTCCATACCCCTCCTATGAATATCTTTGTTCCCCATTTTAAGAAGTACTGAAGCATCCACACTTGGCCCTCCTTCTTTTTGAGCTCCATGTGTGTTTTTCTGTGATTGGGTTACCTCACTCAGGATGATATTTTCTAGTTCAGTCCATTTGCCTATGAATTTCATGAATTCATTGTTTTTGAGTGATGAATAGTATTACATTGTGTAGATGTACCACATTTCTGTATCCATTCCTGTGTTAAAAGGCATCTGGGTTCTTTGCAGCTTCTGTCTATTATAAAAAAGGCTGCTTTGAACATAGTGGAGCATATATCTTTGTTGTATGTTGGAGCATCCTTTGTATGTATGCCCAGGAGAGGTATGGCTTTGATCTCAGGTAGTGCAATATCCAATTTTCTGAGGAACCGCCAGACTGAATTCCATAGCTGTTGTACAAGTTTGCAATCCCACCAACAATGGAGGAGTGTTCCTCTTTCTCCACATCCTTGCCAGCATCTGCTGTCACCTGAGTTTTTGATCTTAGCCATTCTGACTGGTGTAAGGTGGAATTTCAGGGTTGCTTTGATTTGCATTTCCCTGATGACTAAGGATGTTGAACATTTCTAAAGATATTTCTCAGACATTCGATACTCCTCTGCTGAGAATTCTTTTTTAGCTCTATATCCCATTTTTTAATAGGGTTATTTGGCTCTCTGGAGTCAAACTTCTTCAGTTCTTTGTATATATTGGATACAAGCACTCTATCAGACGTAGGATTGGTAAAGATCTTTTCCCAATCTGTTGGTTGCCCTTTTGTCCTAATGACAGTATAATTTGCCTTACAGAGCTTTGCAATTTTATGAGGTCCTATTTGTTGATTCTTTATCTTAGAACAGAAAATTTCCCCAAGTGCCCATGTGTTCAGGGTTCTTCCCCACTTTTTCTTCTATTAGTTTGAGTGCTTCTGGTTTTATGTGGAGATCCTTGATACACTTGGACTTGAGCTTTGTACAGGGGGATAAGAATGGATTGATTTGCATTCTTTTACATACTAACCTACAGTTAAACCAGCACCATTTGTTGAAAATGCTATCTTTTTTCCACTGAATGGTTTTAGCTACTTTGTCAAAGATTAAGTGACCATAATGTGTGGGTTCATTTCTGGGTATTCTATTCTATTCCATTGATTTACCTGCCTGTCTTTGTACCAATATAAAGTTTTTATCACTATTGCTTAAGGTTAGGGATGGTAATTCCCCCTAGAAGTTCTTTTATTGTTGAGTATAGTTTTCGATATCTTGGGTTGTTTGGTATCCTGGTCTTTTTTTTTTCTCTCTCCCAAATGAATTTGCAAATCATTCTTTCTAACTCTATGAAGAATTGAGTTGGAATTTTGATGTGGATTGCATGGAATCTGTAGATTGCTTTTGGCAGATTGGCCATTCTTACAATATTGATTCTGTCAATTCATGAGCATGGGGGATCCTTCATCTTCTGTGATATTCTTCATTTTCTTTCTTTAGAGAGTTAAAGTTTTTATCATATAGACTTTTCACTTGCTTGGTTAGAGTCACACTGAGGTATTTTATATTATTTGTGACTGTTGTGAAGGGTGTCATTTCCCTAATTTCTTTCTCAGCCTGTTTATCCTTTGAGTAGAGGAAGGCTACTTATTTGAGTTAATTTTATATCCAGCCACTTTGCTGTATTTGTTTATCAGGTTTAGGAATTCTCTGGTGGAATTTTTCAGGTCACTTATGTATACTATCATATCATCTGCAAATAGTGATATTTTGAATTCTTCTTTTCCTATTGTGTCCCTTTGACCTCATTTTTTGTCTGATTGCTCTGGCTAGGACTTCAAGTACTTTATTGAATAGGTAAGGAGAAAGTGGGTAGCCTTGTCTAGTTCCTGATTTTAGTGGAATTGCTTCAAATTCTCTTCATTTAGTTTGATTCCACCTCATGACAAAAATCACAGGAAACAAAAATAAATGGTCCATAATATCTCTCAACATCAATGGACTCAATTGCCCAAAGAAAAGACATAGACTAACAGACTGGATACATGAAGAGGACCCAGCATTTTGTTGCATACAGGAAACACACCCCAGTGACAAAGACAGACACTCCATCAAAGTAAAAGCCTGGAAAACAATTTTCCAAGCAAATGGTCTCAAGAAACAAACTGGAGTAACCATTCTAATATTTTGAGGTGGGAAGATCCACCTTTTTTTTTTTTTTTTCTTTTTTTCGGAGCTGGGGACCGAACCCAGGGCCTTGCGCTTCCTAGGCAAGCGCTCTACCACTGAGCTAAATCCCCAACTCCTGGAGTAACCATTCTAATATCGAATAAAATCACCTTTCAAACAAAAGTTATCAAAAAGATAAGTAAGGACAGTCCATGTACATCAAAGGAAAAATCCACAAAGATGAACTCTCAATCTTGAATATCTATGCTCCAAATACAAAGGCACCCACATTTATAAAAGAAACCTCGCTAAAGCTCAAAGCACACATTGTACTTCACACAATAATAGTGGAAGACTTCAACACACCACTCTCATCAATTGACAGATCATGGAAACAGAAACTAAACAGAGACACAGAGAAACTAACAGAAGTTATGAATCAAATGGATTTAACAGGTATCTATAGAACATTTCATCCTAAAACAATAGAATATACCTTCTTCTCACACCTCAAGGTACCTTCTCCAAAACTGATGATATAATCAGTCACAAAACAGACTTCAACAGATAGAAGAAGATTGAAATAATTTCACACATCCTATCAGATCACCATGGACTAAGCCTTGTCTTCAATAACAATAAAAACAACAGAAAGCCCACATACTCATGGAAGTTGAACAACACGCTACTCAATGATAACTTGGTCAAAAAAGAAATAAAGAAAGAAATTAAATATTTTTTAGAATTTAATGATAATGAAGGCACATCATATCCAAACTTATGAGACACAATGAAAATAGTGCTAAGAGGAAAACCGATAGATCTTAGTGCCTCCAAAAAGAAATTGGATAGAGCATACACTAGCAGATTGACAGCACACCTAAAAGCACTAGAGCAAAAAGAAGCAAATACACCCAACAGGAGTAGACAGAGGGAAATGACCAAACTAAGGACTGATATCAGCCAAGTAAAAACAAAAAGAATCAACAAAACCAGGAAGTAGTTCTTTGAGAAAGTCAACTAGATAAATCCTTAGCCAGACTAACCAGAGGGCACAAAGAGAGTATTCAAATTAATAAAATCAGCAATGAAAAGAGAGACATAACAACAGAAACTGAGGAAATTAAAAAAAAATCATATCCTATTACAAAAACCTATACTCAACTGGAAAATGTGGAGGAAATGGACAATTTTCTAGACGGATCTCAGACACCAAAGTTAAATCAGGATCAGATAAATAAGCTAAACAGCCACATAACTCCTAAAGAAATAAAAGCAGTCATTAAATCTCCCAAACAAAAAAGCCTAGGACCAGATAGGTTTAGTTCAGAATTCTATCAGACCTTCATAGAAGATATAATTATTTCACAAAATAGAAACAGAAGGAACACTATAAATCATGAGTTGTGAGTTTAAATCAAAATCTTGCTTTCTGGTGTGTTTGGTTATTCTGGGCTTGCTGTGGTGGGGGTTCTAATGATGCCACATGGCCTTGGTGTCTGTTGCTTAGCTTCTTTCTCTTGCCTCTCACGATCTTCTTATCTCTGGTGTTAGCTGATCTTGCTGTCTCTGATAGTGGCTTGACCCTTCTGTAAGCTTGTGTGTCAGTACTCCTGGAGAGGAGCTTTCTCCCTGGGGATCTGGGTACAGAAAGCTGTGTCACAGGGTCAACTTTGGGCACAGGCAGAAACCAGAAGGATCCTGTCCCAGACTGATCCTAGATTCCTGTGTCTAGAGGGCACCAGGTGAGCTCCTTTTGGGCAGGAATGTGAGCAGAAGTGGTGGTCTCATCTGTGCTCTCAGGATTGTCTGCAATTCTAAAACTCCAGCTCTCTCCCTACATGATCTGTGTACAGAGTGCTGTTTCACAGGGTCAGCTACAGGTGAAGGCAGAAACTGGACAGTTCTATTTCTTTTATTCATTTTTGTATATTTTATGTATTTACATTTCAAATGTTATCCCCTTTCCTGGTTGCCCTTTTCCCTTTTCCCCTACCCCTGTTTCTATGAGGTGGCTCCCCCTCCCATCCCAACACCCTGGCATTTTGCTACACTGGGAAAGAAGCCATCACAGGACCAAGGGATGCAGAGATGGTTCAATGTACAGAAATCCAGCAACATAATCCACTATATAATCAAACTCAAAGAAAAAATACACATTACCATCTCATTAGAGGCTGAGAAAGCATCTGACATAAAGGAAAAACAGACTGAGAAAGAAATTAGAGAAATGACACTCTTCACAATAGCCACAAATAATATAAAATACCTTGGTGTGACTCTAACCAAGCAAGTGAAAGATCTGTGTGACAAGAACTTCATGTTTCTGAAGAAAGAAATCAAAGAATATCTCTGAAGATGGAAAGATCTCCCATGCTCATTGATTGGTATGATTAATGTAGTAAAAATGGCCATCATGCTGTAAACAGATCTATATCTTAAACAAGAGCTTCATCTGTGTTACATAAACAGTATACTATAAACCAAAGTTGAATTACATATAAAATTTTATAGCAAAATTGCAATTTTTATGTATAGATTTAGCCTATAAACCTTTTCTTGTAGGTTTTACATGAAAGATGTCAGAGTGAAAATTGAAACTTTATATATAAGAGAATTTGGGAATGTTTGCTGTACAGTGGTAGAAGTTGTTACAATCTGGGAGAACTTGACACTTGAATGTGCCATCTTTGGCCAGCAAGCCATATTATGGCCAAAACATTTTCCGTAAGAAAATATGGCTGTAAGAAAATTTTGGGGGCCAGAAAGATGAGTCAGAGGATAGAAGCATTGACTTCTCTACCAGCGGTCCTGAGTTCAATTCCTAGCAACAACATAGTGGCTCACAAACTGCCTGGAATGTGTTCCGATGCCCTCTTCTGGTATGTCTATGACAGCAACAGTGTACTCAAATACATAAAATAAATAAATATTAAAAGAAAAAAACAAAGAATTTTTGAGGAGAAAAGAAGGAACCGTTATGAAAAATATCTTTCTTATAGGGAGGGTTATTCAGCTAAGAGCAAGGATAGTGTACCCATAAGGGATGGACAAGAGGATCAAGCAAGTACTGTGCCTTAGTGCAGAGAGAAACTCTCTCTCTCTCTTTCTCTCTCTCTCTCTCTCTCTCTCTCTCTCTCTCTCTCTCTCAATATGGGTCCAGGGAAGGCACAAAGAAAGATAAAACAGATAGCTCCAATGGGAAAATAGAAAGGGGGAAAGGAAAAGGTCATAGATCCAGCAGAATATAGTAGGCTTTTACAGGGAGGTGAGGAAGTTCCAGGAAGGATCTGAGGAACTATGAGGGAGGAGGATAGGCAAGTGACATGGTATGAAAAAATTCAATACAGGGCATCTCCAAGTGGACTTAGAGAATTGTCATAGGGAAATATCCCAAGTGACAGAGGAGAGGTGACCCTATATGATGGGTGTCCAGCAGAGCTAGAAGAATTTTTCTGGCACACTGGTGTGGCTTTCATAGTACGAGTAGATAAAAACAGAAGCCTCCAAAGTGACAATTTTCCAGAAGGGGAGTTACAAGTGGTTAGAATATGTAGAGGAGAAAACAGCTGAAGAAGTACAAGTGTCTTAGTCAGTAGAATTGCCTACAGGAGCCCTAAAGACCACTCCAGGGAGATGCTCACAGGGTGAGTGCCCAAAAAGGGCATAGAAGAGAGATGCCCACAGGGTGGGTGATCCAAAAAGGAATAGTAAGAATATACCCAGGTTGTAGGCAGCCCAGAGAGCATATCCGTGTTGTAGGGATTCTAAAAGGTGGTAGTAAGGAGAGAGGGCATGAACTGAGTAGGCAAGGGGAGATGGCTGGTTAGTTAAGATGGAGGGAAGGAGTGACCACACAGGAGTACAGAACAAAATGTGGTGGATGCTAAAAGCCAACAGAATCAAGTGGTCTGTACATACCTTAGCAGAGTTAGATCAGCAGCAGCTGGTTTTGGAGCAACAGAGTACCTTGGAAGAAAACGCCTTTAAGTCATTCTTGGGTTTTGGCACCAGATGAATGAATGAAAGGCAGAGGTCAGGGAGGGACCGACATTACTGCTCCTAGGTATAGTTGCGGAGAAAGTTTGTTGGAGATAAAAGGAAGACTGTAATTAGATGCAGGGGCATATGGGAGAGTCCAGAGTGGTCATAACAAGACTGAACTGCACTATATGGGAAAAGGAGTGGAGAGGGAAAAGGGGACAGAGGGGAAACAGGTCCAGTAGCCAAGGGGCCCAAAACTACAAAGAGCATTTGCTCTCTGCTGTGACATATTTTATATTCTTTCCTTCTCTTATGTTCTAAAACCACATTAGTAGTTAATGGAACATGAACTGTATGAACCAGAAGAAAAAAGGAATCAGGCAATCGGATGAACACACACAATTCCTTCCCAATTGAAGAACACGTGACTAGACAAGAATTCAAAGGCTGGGGACTCATCCTGTTGGAGATTCCATCCACAAGGGCATTTTCACTGGTGATTTTATACCCATATAAAGAGGTGAAAGTAGAAGAAAAGGGAAATACAGATCAAAGCTGCACAGTGAAAATGATCAGATTGCACAAAAGCAGTCGTGAAGAGGAGTTTGGAAAGTCACACTAGAGAGGTTGGCTGCGTTCTGCAGAATCAGGCGTATGAATTGTATCCTTGAAGCACTCATTATTTCTGTTTGTCGTTTTGACAGGCAAGGCTGGAATTATTCTTGCCAGTTACTAACCCAACTTGGCATTAGCAATAATTTTGGAAACCCCATGCAGAGCAATCATTTCTCTGGGGAAAACATCATTTTCTTTTTAATATCAATTTAAGAAAGAATGAGGCTAAATGGAAAAAATGGTAAATTATGAAACATTCCAAATTATTAGAAATATGACATATATATGTATATATGTACTCTTCATGGGAATGTTCTAGAAAACAATAAAAAGTTCCTGTTAATTTTAAAGAAGCTAAGTGTGGCAGTTCTTAATTTTAATCACTGCAAAGTTGGGGAGAGGGAATGCTATGAGAGCAGGGCCAGGTTCTCTCTCTCTCTCTCTCTCTCTCTCTCTCTCTCTCTCTCTCTCTCTCTCTCTCTCTCTCTGTCTTACACACACACACACACACACACACACACACACACACACACACAAATCACTAAACGCAAAATCGAGTCAGTCTTAAACACAGAATACTTTAAAAGCAATTTATTGACCTCTAAACTTCTTTGTGTTCAATGTAGTCATGAGAAACTTTCTAATTAATTGGTTGGAATCTTTTATACAGCATTGCTCTTGGGTTAATGGAGTTATTTTAGGAAAATGGGAAAGTTCAAGGCATCTAGAGAGAACAAATAGATTTTCAAGTTTAAATTGCTACTACATTATTTTAAAATCCACATTTCCTTACTCCTATGATTTTAATACTACCTTCAAGGACTGGTGAGGTCATTAATTTCACTATTGTAGCCTTTTAATTTTTAAAAATTTTAAAAGGATTCTTTGAAAGGCGGATGTAAATTCTCCTCCAATGAGATATTCAAGAAACCAGCATTAATGGTTTGAGAAAGCATTTGAGAAAAAAATAATTTGGAAGACCAATGACTTTTGGCTCTATCAAAAACAAGTATTCACTTTTTCAGTCCAAGAATTTTAAAGCCATCATAACAGTAATAAATAAATAATATATTTTAGTTTAATTTTTTATACTATATAATATTAAAATATTATAAATAACTGTAATATTTAGTGAAATATTATAGTTTAAATAAAGCACACACAAAGGAATGCATGGTTCCCAAGCGCTTCTCCTTTCTTGAGAGACTTTGGAATCTTTCCACATCTCAAGAATGTGCTTCATAATAGCTCCTGTCTTTTAATGAAATGAAATAATTTAGATAGTAAGGATAAAGCACCCAGAATAATATTTGATATTTGCTGGTCATGTAACAGTGCTCTGAGGGGAGTTTGAGAGTTCTAACAGAGAAAATCATTTGGAAATCTGAAGTTTCCCAAATTATGTGAGCATCAGTCACACCAAAAGAAAACAGGGGCTGCCTCAACCAACCCCTGCTCCAGGGACCTAGAAGGATACAGAAGGAAAAATCTGAGTTTTACCAAAGTTGTTAGTGTCTGTTGTCCAAGAAAAAAATAACCCGGGCAAAGCAGAGGACTGCACCATGGTCATTCCAGGACATATTTTGTACACCAAGGCTTTCTGTGCCCAACACCTGTCCAGCACATGCTGCTTAATAGTCATGTGGTTCAGGCCAGGCTTCAGCTAAGACTGGCATCTTCAGCAAAACATCATGAACTCTTGAAAGAATATAAGAAAGGAGTTGGAAATGGAACAGACATTCCAGTCCCTCAGAGCTGGTTATATAACAAATAAGTTAGTGTTCGTGTCAGCAATGTGGGAGATTGAAGAGATATGTCTATTTCAGAATTCAAGATAATTCCATGGACCCTGCAGCCAAATAGTTTTAATTAGTCTCAATGGAAAGGCATCTTATGATGGAACAAATTTAAAAATAATAAGGTCACAAAGTTATGGACTGATTATTTATGTTGATAGACAATTCTCATGACTGTAGGAAGAATGAAACATCCTTCAGAAGAAATAGAAACACTGGAGTGAATGAACATGGAGACATGATGGAAGAGGTGCTTATGTCAACATGATTGACAGACAAGTGGCTCATAGGGACCCCCTTTCTTGACATCTTTCAAAGAAATACACTGACCTAGATGCCCAGACTGTTCTTGCTGTTCTTTGTCACCACAGAACTGCTGAAAAACAAACCGAGGCTCCTTTGTTGTATCAACTGGCCACATGAAGTGCTCAAGTGCACCAAGGGCTTGTCTAAAAGTGAAGACTCTTCAATATCAAGTGGCATGGTAAGAATATAAATTAGCTTTCAGCTTCAGTTTACCAGGAAAATCCTGAAGAGACATTGCTACCTCAAAAATGGGAATGTAGAAAGAAATAATATTCACGTTCTGTTGATATGTGAGCTGCAGGTGTGGGTCCTGCCTCTGATGCACAACTTGAGCACTACTTTGGATTTTTCTACCCTGTCTTATAGGGTTTTACTGCTGCAAACAGATACCACAACCAAGGCATCTATAAAGACAACTCTTAAAAGGACAACACTTAATTAGAGCTGGCTTACAGGTTCAGAGGTTCAGTCTATTATCATCAAGGATGGAGCATGGCATGATGTATGAAGAGCTGAGTTCTACATACTGTTCTGAGGACAAACAGGAGAAGATGGGCTTCTAGGCAGCTAAAATGAGGATCTTAAAGCCCACACCCACAGTAATACATCTACTCCACACAGGGCACACCAAGGACACACCTCCTAATAGTGCTACTCCCTAGGACAAGCATGTTTGAACCACCATAAAACCCATCATAGAAACAGACAAGCCAGAGGGTCTGTCTGCAGACCCTTGAGAAGTGGATAATGCAAATCCGCATCTGTGATTGTACCCCTAATATGATAGTAGGCAAGCAGAGACTCAGCCATTGTAGGTTTCATCACTTACATAGCATAAAGTCTTCAATAATAAAAAATATCTGGCCTAGACTTACCATGTGAAAGTGAAGAGATGCCTTCTAGGGACGTAAATGGAGTAGATAGATTAGCATGAATGGAGCTGTGATTTTTAGAATTTAAGGCTACCTTCCTGTTGATTCAGATGCACTTAGTCAATGATAAAAAAAAAAAAGTTAACTCTAAAGAGCCAATTTTGAAGGTGTGTTAAGATTCTAGAAACTTCTGGGAGAGGTAGAAATCCAGGGAGATTACTGAATGAGTAGCTAATCTTCTGTGGATATGCTACTGAATAGATAGAGAATCTGGCTGATTTGATCAGCTTTTTCTTTGTTTTGTTTCCCATGCTGTCGGGGCCTCTTTGGGATACCTTTGCCTTCTATGCTTACTAAATAGTGAGCCACTCAGAAGGGCTCTTGCTACTTAGCTACACTTAGCTTTCCCTATGTATGGCATGCAAATCATGTTTACTTAAATAATTGGCCTGTGCCACATTTCTTCTCCTGGCCTCTGAGTCTGGTGTTGACTTGTCTCCTAGGAGTATTTATCTGTTAGGAACCCAATGTTTACCTGGCTGCGATTGTCTAGTCACGCAGATCCAAAGAGATGCCAGGGCTTAACTACTGGATGCTTATAAATTTCCTCACTTGTGAAGATTTATTTCATATATTCTGAACCCTCACCTGGCAATTAGGACAGTTGACATCTTTATAGTCTGGGTCAGTCACCTGAGTTCTTCATGCCCGTTTCCTCCTGAATAAAAAAGAGGCATAGTGAAGAAGACTATATGAATGTCTGAGGGTCTACTATGTTTAGAAGTTAAACAACAGGAAGTATATATTAGAGTCCTGGCTTTACTCACGAGTCTCATTTATTTATTTATCTTTATTTATCACTATTGCTCTGTTCGAAAATATCCTGCAGTGTCAGGATGCTTGTAAGCAGCATCGATTTGAGAGCTTAGAAGAAAGTGCGGCCTGTAGATTTTAACATAGTTGATGAATCTGCTCTACGTCTGTGCACTCCAAGCTTGTGATTTTTTTCTAAGTTCTCCCTTATTCTATGTGTTGGTCCTGACAGTTTGGTGATACAGGATGTTTTTATTTTCAGTACTTACTAATATTTAATTATTTATCAGACAGTTCTGTATATGGTATTTTATGAAATAACTACAGAACTCCAAAGATACTCTTTTGTTTTTGTGTGTGTCCAGGGGATAAAATCTGTGTTTCCTTTACACTCATTGTTTACTGTTTTTCAAACATTAGTGTTTATTACAGAATACTTCCTGTATTTATTTTGTGGTTGCTACATTTACGTGTATCAAGAGCTAATTCTTTTGTTTATTTGTTTGCTTGTTTTAGTGGTCTAACTTCTTCATTAATGTCAAGGTTGACTTATGGAAGAACAAGTTACATCCTTAAGAACTCTGACTATCTAGAAATGTATACTGTACATTTCATATGTTCATATGTTTATATTCATCAATATCAAATTTGTTGTTGAGGAAGTATTAGTAATTGTCCAAGGATTCACATAAAATATGGTGAATTTCAGTTATTTATTTCTTTATTAAGATTGCTGATGTTTCTCCAGTTGTTAGACAAAATGTTATTCTAACACAAGGTTTGAGTATATGAGGCTCAATCATCATTTCAGTCAGATAGAAATTACAAGGTGATAAAGGAGTGAATACATTTAGCAACACAAACTTCCAATCATGTGCAGCATGGTTTTGGGAACACTTTATCTTCACTGTCTTCTGAAGTTTATTTTTTTCTGACTTCAGTGTGACAAGATTTTCATTTCTATTTTTACTGTTTCTTTGTGTTCTTCCCTAATTTACCATGCATATTTGTCTGTGTAGCCCCCAGCTCCAGTGTCACCCAGAAAACTGGAAGGAATAATATCTCTCAACTCATTTGTTCTGTAATGTTCTCACAATAGGGTTAGCACACAGGAAGCATCATATGAACACATATGTGCTCTTGATAAATTGAGAATTGCTTTCTAAATGGTGGGAACCTTTGGCGTTTTCAATTTCTGACGTAATCTTTGAATTCACCTGTAATATCTTTAACAAAATGTTGTATCTTTTTCTTTATACCTAGGGATAATTATTCTGTTCTTTACTTACCTTCTTTTGAGAACTGACCTCACTACTGCCTCATATGACCTTCTTCTGAAGATCCCAAAGCCAAGTGTTTTATTTAAGAATATTTTTGTGTATGCTATTGTTTCTTTCTTCAGCATTGCTAACATTTTATTTTATATAAAAGAGGTTGTAGAGTAAGAATAAGTTAACAGCTCCATGATCTTCTGGGAATGCCACCTGTTTCAACATTCCCCAGATAAATTTAGTGAATCACCTTGAAGAACTCATATATTCTTTTCTTTCCTCCTTTTTCATTTTCTTCTGGTTGCCATCATTTCTTTTGTTGCTAATTTCAGTGCAAAACTTTGGCCAATCATGTTCATTCAACTTATGTCTCAGGTCTGTACAGTAACTTGACCAAGGTTCATGATCAGTGCCAAGATCCCTCCTGTCACTGCGCAGTGAGGCATCTGCATCATAGCTTATTCTCCAAATTGCCCATCTCTCACTGCTGTAGGAACAGGAACCATCATTAAGTGAATCACTGTGGTGCCAATTTGGTGGCTGTCTTGGGTTTTTTGTTGCCTAGTCTCTTGCCTTAGGAACTGGTCTTAATAGTAAGTCTTACTGAGTAATAAGACAAACTGAGTAATAAGAACAGTGCTGGGTCAGAACTGCCCCAAGCTCAGCCTATTTCCAGTTTAATTGTTTGTGCACATATAATTATATTTTATCTTTAATAAAACTGCTACTGAGAGAACATACAAAATATGTTCTAATAAAAATGAAAAATATAACTGTTATAGATAAAATGAATCAAAATTTAAAATTATTTTTGTCATTATTTTTTGTACTTCTTTCATTTGAATATAGTAAAAGAATGAAAACTTTTATCCCCTATGAGACACACTTGTATTTAGTAAAAACATCTGAAAGTAGAACATATGTTGTAAATGGTGGATATGACATTTATTTGTAAATACTACTTCAAGAAAGACTTCAGTATTGAGAAAGTTGGTGTTTTGGTCTATATATGGTCTGAATGTAAATGTACATCATAAGCTCAAGTGTGTAAATAGTTGGGTCCCAAATGATAGGGCTCCTTTGGGAAGTCTAGATACCACAAGAATACCTAATGCAATACACCTCTCATCAAAATATGATGTAAAATATTCTTTCTTTCTTAAAGAGTCTTATTAAATATTTGCTCATGACATCTAGCAAAAACTAATACAGCAAAAATAGGACCAAGGAATAGGGCTATTTCTGGAATAAATGCAATTGTGAATTATGTTGTTCATAGACATTTGGAACTGATTAGTAGGGTAAATGTGGAGGAATTTTGAGTTGTGAGCTAGGGAAGCAAAGCTCAATGGTTCACCTGATGGGAGACTGGAAAACAGAATGCGGATAGAAAGGAGATATATACAGACTATGCTCAGGAGCTTTCAGGAGGGAAGAAGAACCCTGCCAGGCAAGTGAGCTACAGGTCATCCACATCACAGGTTGGCAGTGTCTACTTTGTTCATTTGTTCTGAAGACTTGAGTGAGAGTGAATTCAAAAGCAATGGACTAAATTGTCTGGTGAAGGAAATTTAAAGACAATACAGCACTTAGGTTGTGGCATGGTAACTGCCATGAGTCAGATTACAATAATAAAACAGAGCAGAAAAGTATGAAAAAACATACAGCACAGCCAGGAAGGATATAAGAGTGAAGTTAAAGTTGCAGACAAATGGCCAAGACCCAACAGTAAAAGTAGCAATAATTGTTGAAGAGTTTGAAGTCATTAAAGAAAATACATTATCCTCTGTATGAAGACAATAGACAAACAAGTATTTTTAAGTACATCATTTCACCCATCTAAGACTTCACTCTGTAAAATGGCAAATTTATTTGTGAAAAAGAGAGTGAACTAAAAATATTCTTGACATAGTAGTGTTTTGTTAAATAAGCAAGCTAACAAACAAATAATTTTCAGTCAACCAAAGAAACAAAAATCATTTGCCTAATGGACAGCTGTCCAAGATTCAGCCAGGAAAGCAGGCATAAATATTGTTGTCACTGTGGTAGTGTGATATAAAGGACCAAAATATGCCTTGAGCTCTCAGCAAAACATGCCAATGGCCTCCACATGCTGCTGGTCTTTCACGTGTACATATTGTGACTTTGTCAAGGATTCAGAAAACTACTGAGCTAAGTAAATGTATTATAGGATAAAATCCCCATAAAGAGTCCTGAAAGGCTGTTGCACGAAACTGTACAAGTAAAACTTAAGTCTCACTGTTGACTCCAGTATATTTTTTTTTTTCTTTTTCTTTTTTTTTTTATTAACTTGAATATTTCTTATATACATTTCGAGTGTTATTCCCTTTCCTGCTTCCGGCAAACATCCCTTCCCTCCCCCTTCCTTGCCATGGGTGTTCCCTCCACCCTCCCCCATTGCTGCCCTCCCCCGACAGTCTAGTTCACTGGGGGTTCATTCTTAGCAGGACCCAGGGCTTCCCCTTCCACTGGTGCTCTTAATAGGATATTCATTGCTACCTATGAGGTCAGAGTCCAGGGTCAGTCCATGTATAATCTTTAGGTAGTGGCTTAGTCCCTGGAAGCTCTGGTGGCTTGGCATTGTTGTACATATAGGGTCTCGAGCCCCTTCAAGCTCTTCCAGTTCTTTCTCTGATTCCTTCAACGGGGGTCCTATTCTCAGTTCAGAGGTTTGCTGCTGACATTCGCCTCTGTATTTGCTGTATTCTGGCTGTGTCTCTCAGGAGCGATCTACACTTCTGCACTTCTTTGCTTCATCCATCTTGTCTAATTGGGTGGCTGTATATATATGGGCCACATGTGGGGCAGGCTCTGAATGGATGTTCCTTCAGTCTCTGTTTTAATCTTTGCCTCTCTCTTCCCTGCCAAGGGTATTCTTGTTCCCCTTTTAAAGAAGGCGTGAAGCATTCACATTTTGATCATCCGTCTTGAGTTTCATTTGTTCTAGGCATCTAGGGTAATTCAGGCATTTGGGCTAATAGCCACTTATCAATGAGTGCATACCATGTATGTCTTTCTGTGATTGGGTTAGCTCACCCAGGATGATATTTTCCAGTTCCAACCATTTGCCTACAAATTTTATAAACTCGTTGTTTTTGATAGCTGAGTAATATTCCATTCTTTTAAAGAAGGAGTGAAGCATTCACATTTTGATCATCCGTCTTGAGTTTCATTTGTTCTAGGCATCTAGGGTAATTCAGGCATTTGGGCTAATAGCCACTTATCAATGAGTGCATACCATGTATGTCTTTCTGTGATTGGGTTAGCTCACTCAGGATGATATTTTCCAGTTCCAACCATTTGCCTACAAATTTCATAAACTCGTTGTTTTTGATAGCTGAGTAATATTCCATTGTGTAGATGTACCACATTTTCTGTATCCATTCCTCTGTTGAAGGGCATCTGGGTTCTTTCCAGCTTCTGGCTATTATAAATAAGGCTGCTATGAACATAGTGGAGCATGTGTCTTTTTTATATGTTGGGGTATCCTTTGGGTATATGCCCAAGAGAGGTATAGCTGGATCCTCAGGCAGTTTAATGTCCAATTTTCTGAGGAACCTCCAGACTGATTTCCAGAATGGTTGTACCAGTCTGCAATCCCACCAACAATGGAGGAGTGTTCCTCTTTCTCCACATCCTCGCCAGCATTTGCCGTCACCTGAGTTTTTGATCTTAGCCATTCTCACTGGTGTGAGGTGAAATCTCAGGTTGTTTTGATTTGCATTTCCTGATGACTAAAAGATGTTGAACATTTCTTTAGGTGTTTCTCAGCCATTCGCATTCCTCAGCTGTGAATTCTTTGTTTAGCTCTGAACCCCATTTTTAATAGGGTTATTTGTCTCCCATGTCTAACTTTTGAGTTCTTTGTAAATTTTGGATATAAGCCCTCTATCTGTTGTAGGATTGGTAAAGATCTTTTCCCAATCTGTTGGTTGCCGTTTTGTCCTAACCACAGTGTCCTTTGCCTTACAGAAGCTTTGCAGTTTTATGAGATCCCATGATGTTAATTTGATACAGTTTGGGTAATTGAATAGATATCTCAAGAGAAAGTCTATATGTGATACAGGCCAAAGTTAGAGAAATAGGATTATACAAATCTATTATATCCAGAGATGTTTGACATGAATCTGTGGGGTTTATCTTTTTAAACTGTTGGGCTTTAATCTTGATTTAATCTGATTTTTTCTTGCTATACCCTCATTTCTCTTCTTTGCAATAGAAATATTTACTCTATGCTATTTTTATGTTAGAAGTACATAACTTATTTTATTCATGTACAGGTGCTCACAGTTTAGAGATTGCCTTAGGTCTTAGAGCAGATTTGGAGTTAGAATTTTTGTAACTATAAGACTACAGGAAATGTTGAAGGTGAATTGAATACACTGCTGCATTATGAGCTAGTCATGAATCTATAGGGACTAGGAGAGAAATGTGTTGTGGTTTGAATTACCACATAGGACCATGTGCTTGATCACTTGCATACCAGCTGGAATGCTGTTTCAGGAAGTTGTGGACCCTTTATGAGTCGATTAGTTTGATACTCTCATAGCTAATAGATTTGGCATAAATGTCTGCATATGTTTAAAAAGGAAATTGAATAGCAGTTTTCTGCTAATTGTAAAGTAGACAACTAGAAAAAGAGGCTCAGATATTAGAAAGAGAATGCTCATCACAGTTTTATGATGTGAGAAACTAGGAAACGTTAACAAAATTCCCAAAGTGACTATGCACATTTTTTTTCTCTTCCTTAGAAATTAGGTACATCATTATGTATGTAAGCCTTCCCTATATGTCAGAAAATGAAGATAGGTAAGTTTAGAGACTGTTTTCTTATGCTTTCAACTATCACTGGCATACCAAAGTTTATACAAATCCAAGTTCATGTAAATAAATCTCACTATTAGCCATGATTTCTACAAAAAAAGTTCAGTTACAGCATTGGGCATAGTATTAGAATTTGATGAGCTGACAGATCCCACAGCTCCCTATACCCAAATGCCATGGAGAAGAGAGCTGGACCCTCAGAAATGCAGACACATTTGAGAACTCAGAGGATTCAACTACTTTCTGCCAACATTCCTGACCCAATAGGAAATCACCTAGTGCAATCTGTGCCCCCTGGGCACAGGGACCTAGGAGCAGCCAGGGGAAGGACCCTTCAGATTTCTGCCTGCACTGAGAGTTGAATGCCTGTTGCCAAGAGCATCTAAACACCTAACAGCAGAGCTCTCTGGTCCAAGATCCAGATGAAAGAAAAACAGTTCTACAGAAGTGCTGACACAGACCTAGAGGAGGGTCAAGCCACTGTCAGACACAGCAAGACGAGCAAACACCAGAGACAACCTGATGGCGAGAGGGAAGTGCAGGAAGCTAAGCAACAGAAACCAAGACTACTTGGCATCATCAGAGCCCAGTTCTCCCACCAAGTCAAATACTGGATATCCAAACACACCGGAAAAGCATGATTTAGATTTAAAATCACATTTTATGATGATGATGGAGGACTTTGAAGGACATAATTAACTCCTTAAGGAAATACAGGACAGCACAAGTAAACAAGTAGAAGCCATTAAAGAGGAAACATAAAAATCCCTTAAAGAATTACAGGAAAACACAACCAACATGGTGAAGGAATTGAACAAAACCATCCAGGATTTAAAAATGGAAATAGAAACAATAAAGAAGCACAAAGGGAGACAACCCTGGAGATAGAAAACCCAGGGAAGATATCAGGAGTCATAGATGCAAGTATCACCAACAGAATACAAGAGATAGAAGAGAGAATCTCAGGGGCAGAAGATAATATAGAAAACACTGACATAACCAGGTAAAACGCAAAAAGCTCCTAGCCCAAAACATCCAGGAAATCCAGGAAATAAGGAGAAGATCAAACCTAAGGAAAACAGGTATAGAAGAGAGTACAGATTCCCAATGTAAAGGGTCAGTAGATATTTTCAACAAAATTATACAAGAAAACTTCCCTAACCTAAAGAAAGAGATACCCATAAGCATACAAGAAGCCTACAGAACTCCAAATAGATTGGACCAGAAAAGAAATTCCTCCTGTCACGTGAGAGTCAAAACACTAAATGCATAAAACAAAGAAAGAATATTAAAAGCAGTAAAGGAAGATGGTAAAGTAACATATGAAAGCAGACCTATCAGAATTATACCAGACTTCTCACCAGAGACTATGAAAACCTGGACAGATGTCTTATAGACCCTAAGAGAACATAAATGCCAGCCCAGGCTACTGTATACAGCAAAACGAAAAATTAACATAGATGGAGAAACCAAGATATTCCAGGACAAACCAAATTTACACAATATCTTCCTACAAATCCAGCCCTACAAAGGATAATAGATGGAAAACCCAATACGAGAGAAACTACACTGTAAAAAAAAGCAAGAATATAATTTCCTTGCAATAAAACCAAAAGAGAGACACACAAACCTAATTCCATCTCTAACAACAAAGGTAACAGGGAGCAACAATCACTATTCCTTAATATCTCTCAACATCATTGAACTCAATTCCCCAATTATAAGACATAGACAAACAGACTGGATACATAAAGAGGACCCAGGATTTTGCTGCATAAAGGAAACACACCTCAGAGACAAAGACAGTACTACCTCAGGAAAAAAGGCTAGAAAACGACTTTCCAAAAAAAAAAAAATGGTCCCAAGAAACAAGCTGGAGTAGCCATTCTAATTTTAAATAAAATTGACTTTCAACCAAAGTTCATCAAAAATATTAGGAAGGTCACTTCATATTCATCAAAGAAAAATCCACCAAGATGAAACCTCAATCCTAAATATCTATGCTCAAAAGCAAGGGCACCTTCATTCATAAAAGAAACCTTACTAAAACTCAAATCACATATTGCACCTCACACAATAATAGTAGGAGATTCCAACACCCCACTCTAATCAATGGACAGATCGTGGAAACAGAAATTAAACAGAGACACAGAGAAACTAACAGAAGTCATGAACCAGATGGACTTAACAGATATTTATAGAATATTTCATGCTAAAAAAATGTACCTTTTAAGCACCTCATGGCACCTTCTCCAAAATTGATCATATAATTGGCTACAAAACAGGCCTCAACAAATACAAGAAGATAGAAATTATCCAATGCATCTTATCAGATCACCACAGACTAAGGCTGATCTTCAATAACAACAAAAATGACAGAAAACCTATATACACATGTAAGTTGAATAACACTCTACTCAATGGTAACTTAGTCAAGGAAGAAATAATGAAATTAAAGACTTTTTAGAATTTAATGAAAACGAAGACACAACATACCCAAATTTATGGGACACAATGAAAGCAGTGCTAAGAGGAAAACTCATAGCTCTGAGTGCCTGCAAAAAGAAACAGGAGAGAGCATACATTAGCAGCTTGAGAGCACTCCTAAAAGATCTAGAACAAAAAGAAATAAATAAACCCAAGAGGAGTAGAAGGCCTGAAATAATCAAACTCAGGGCTGAGATCAACCAAGTAGAAAGAAAAAGGACCATACAGAGAATAACAAGCTGGTTCTTTGAAAAAAATCAACCCTTAGCCAAACTAACCAGAGGGCAAAGAGTGTGTATCCAAATTAACAAAATCAGAAATGAAAAGGGAGACATAACAGAATCTGAGGAAAAAATCACCAGATCCTACTACAAAAGTCTATATTCAACAAAGCTGGAGGAACTAGATAATTTTCTAGATAAATATGAGGTACCAAAGTTAAATCAGGAGCAGATAAGCCATCTAAACTGTCCCATAACTCCTAGAGAAATAGAAACAGTTATTAAAAGTCGCCCAATCAAAAAGAGCCCAGGACCACATGAGTTTAATGCAGAATTATCAGACCTTCATAGAAGACCTCATATCAGTACTGTCCAAACTATTTCACAAAATAGAAACATACAGAGCACTGCCAAATTCCATCTATGAAGCCACAATTATGCTTATACCAAACCACACAAAGACCCAACAAAGAAAAAAAACTTCAGACCAATTTCCCTTAAGAATATCAACACAAAAATACTCAATGAAATTCACCCAAACTGAAACCATGAACACATCAAAATGATCATCCATCATGATCAAGTCGGTTTAATCCCAGGGATGCAGGGATGGTTCCACATGTAGAAATCCAGAAACATAATCTACTATATAAAGAAACTCAAAGAAAAAAAAACCTACATTATCATTTCATTAGATGCTGAGGAAGCATTTGACAAAGTTCAATACCCATCCATGATAAAAGTCCTGGAAAGGTCAGGAATTCAAGGCTGATACCTAAACACAGTAAAAGCAATATACAGGAAACAAGTAGTAAACTAAATGGAGAGAAACTTGAAGCAATCCCACTAAAATCAGGGACTAGAAAAGGCTGCCTACTCTCTCCCAATTTATTCAATATAGTACTCAAAGTCCTGGACAAAATAATCAGACAGCGAAAGGAGGTCAAAGGGATAGAAATTGGGAAGGAAGAAGTCAAAATATCACTATTTGCAGATGATATCATAGTATACTTAAGTGATCACAAAAGTTCCACCAGAGAACTACTAAGCCTGATAAACAACTTCAGCAAAGTTTCTGGATATAAAATTAACTAAAAGAAATTATAGCTTTCCTCGACTCAAAGGATAAACAGGCTGAGAAAGATATTAGGGAAATGACACCCTTCACAATAGTCCCAAATAATATAAAATAACTCGGTGTGACTCTAACCAAACAAGTCAAAGATCTGTATGACAAGAACTTCAAGTTTCTGAAGAAAGAAATTGAAGAATATCTCAGAAGATAAAAGACCGCCCACGCTCATGGATTGGCAGGATTTTGCCAGAAGCAATCTACAGATTCAATGTAATCCCCATCAAAATTCCAACTCAATTTTTCATAGAGTTAGAATGAGCAATTTGCAAATTCATTTGGAATAACAAAAAAAGCAGGATAGCAAAAATTATCTCAACAATAGAAGAACTTCTGGGGGAATCACTATCCCTGACCTCAAATAATATTACAGAGCAATAGTGATAAAACTGTATGGTACTGGTACAGAGACAGGCACATATATCAATGGAATAGAATTGAAGACACAGAAATAAACCCACACATGTATGTTCACTTGATCTTTTACAAAGGAGCTAACACCATCCAATGGAAAATAGATAGCATTTTCAACAAATGGTGCTGGTTCAACAATAGGCCAGCATGTAGAAGAATGCTAATTAATCCATTCTTATCTCCCTGTACAAAGCTTAAGTCCAAGTAGATCAAGGACCTTCACATCAAAGCAGATACATTCAAACTAACTGAAGACAAAGTGGGGAAGAGTTTTGATCACATGGGCACTAGGGAAAATTTCCTGAACAAAACTCCAATGGCTTATGCTCTAAGATCAAGAATCGAAAAATAGGACCTCATAGAACTGCAAAGCTTCTGTAAGGCAAAGGACACTGTCATTAGGATAAAATGGCAACCAACAGATTGGAAAAAGATCTTTACCAATCCTACATCTGGTACAGGGTTAATATTCAAAATAAACAAAGAACTCAAGAAGTTAGACTCCAGAGAGCCAAATAACCCTATTATAAAATGGGATACAGAGCTAAACAAAGAATTCTCAGCTGAGGAATGCTGAATGGCTGAGAAGCACCTAAAGAAATGCTCAACATCCTTAGTCATCAGGGAAATGCAAATCAAAACAACCCTGAAATTCCACCTCACACCAGTCAGAATGGCTAATATCAAAAGCTCAGGTACAGCAGATGCAGGCGAGGATGTGGAGAAAGAGGAATACTCCTTCATTGTTGGGATTGCAAGCTGGTACAACCACTCTGGGAATTACTCTGGCAGTTCCTCAGAAAACTGGACATTGCACTACCTGAGGACCTAGCTATACTTCTAGGCAAATACCCAAAATACACTCCAACATACAACATGGATACATGCTCCACTATGTTCATAGCAGCCTTATTTATGACAGCCATAAGCTGGAAAGAACCCAGATTCCCTTTAACAGAAAAATGGATACAGAAAATGTGGTATATCTACAAAATGGAATACTACTCAGCTATCAAAAACAATGACTTTATGAAATTCATAGGCAAATGGATTGAGGCAGGATATACCCTCCTGTGTGAGGTAACCCAATCACAGAAAAACACACATAATATGCACTCACTTATAATTGAATATTAGCCCAAAAGCTCAAATTATCTAAGATATAATCCACAGACCCCATGAAGCTCAAGAAGGATGACCAAAGTATGGATGTTTCACTCCTTCTTAAAAGGTGGAACAAAAATATACATATGGAGGCAAAGTTTGGAGCAGAGATGGAAGGAATGACTATTCATTGCCTGCTCAACATGTGTCACCAAACTAGATATGATTGGTGAATCTAAGGAAGTGCATGCTGACAAGAGCTGGATATAGATGCCTCCTGAGAGACATATCCATAGCATGTCAAATACAGAGGCAAATGCAGGCAGCAAACCATTGAACTGAAAACAGAACTTCTGTTGGAGGAATTAGAGAAAGGATTTAAAGAGCTGAAGGGGCTTACAACCCAATAAGAACAACAATGCCAACCAACCAGAGCTTCCAGTGACTAAACCACTACCCAAAGACTATACTTGGACTGACCCAGTTGCATATTTAGCAAAGGATGCCCTTGTTGGGTACCAATGGAAGGAGAAGCCCTTGGTCCTGCAAAGGTTGGACCCCAATCATCGGGCAGTGTTGGCGGGGTCTGAGGTGGGTGGTGGATGTGGAAGGGAACATCCTTATAAAAGAGGAGGGGGATAAGTGAGGTGGCTTATGTCCGGGAAGCCAGCAAAAGGAATAACATTTGAAATATAAATAAATAATATCAAATAAAAGAAAAAAAGATAATTTTAAAATAAAAAAGAATTTGATTATTTTGTGATTACATAGTGCTAAATGTATATGCTGCATTTTGACATCTTTGAAGAAAGTGAATATTGAGAACTATTGGATGAAACATGAAGAACCAAGTTTTAAAATTACTGTAAAACTAAAATGGGTATCCTCATTGTATTTATTACACTAAATAATATATGAATTACCTAAAACATGTGTTGATGAACCAAAGATTAGCTCAGATACATGTAGCAGAAACCCAATTTTACTGGTTTAAATAAACAGATATATTTTTCCACATGAGAGGAATTCCGAGGGACGGAAGATTTCAGCTGGATAAGTAGCTACAATAAGTCACGATGTCCTGAGCATCCTCAATCTCTCTACACAGCTAAGGTTACTAGGTGGTTTTCAATCAAAGCCTATTGACCGAGTCTTTAAGTCAGCTGTGTTAACTCTCTGAACCCAGACAGGATTCTGCTGGTGATGATCTTGGGTTAGGATTTGGGGAGGGACAGAACAATTTTTGTGCATCACTCACTTAGTTTCTTATTGCAACTTCACTCTTTTTGCCTCATTGTTTTAGTATGTATCAAACAAGACATACTGTTCTAGTGTAATTCTTGACACACACACATGTGTACATGAAAGACCCCCAGAGTGGGGAGACCCTCACTCAAGTCTCGGGATGACGCAACCCCCTAAGAACTCACACAAGACCGTCCTTGTTGTAATCACATGAGGTTTATCGATAGCAACCAGTGCACTGGGTCGAGACTGTGATTCCCACGAGGGGCAGTGGAGTTCGACCCGAGAGGCTGGGAGAAGAGGTATTTAAAGGGAGAAACCACAACCTGAGGGGGCAGGGATGGCGTCATAGAATAACAGTGAAAAATCACAAGGAAGAACTCTGTGTCTCCCAAGATTGTTTCCTAGGAGAAGCTGTCTCTTACTTCTCAGATTGTTTAACTTCATGGTCCGCTAGTTCTTAGGAGAAGTTATTTCCTGCTTTTCAAGATTGTTCTCTAAGATTTATGGTCAGCTAGTTTCTGGGAGAAAGCTGTTGAGCTGGCCAATGTAATTATCCATTCTATAGCCCTAGGAGAGGCTTCTTGGAACATACAATTCTGGGGCCTAATCTGTTTTCTTTTTCTGCTCTAAACTTTGTGTCTAGGGGGGCAACTTTAAAACTTTTATCTTTCATACATACATACATACATACATACATACATACATACATACATGTGTGTGTGTGTGTGTGTGTGTGTGTGTGTGTGTGTGTGTGATAAACTCCAAATACATAAAAACACTGGGTTTAAGTTTATAGGGTATATTATTAGTCAGGGTTCTTTAGAGTCATAGAACTTATGGATAGTCTCTGTATTGTAAGGGAATTTGTTAGGATGATTTATAGTCTGTAGACCAACTTTCCAACAGTGGTCATCTGTGAATGGGAAGTCTAAGGATCTAGTAAGTAGCTCAGTCACACAAGGCAAGTAGATTCCAACTGATGTGCTGGCAAGTAAGTGCAAGCAGGCAAAGAAGAGTGAATCTTCCTTCTTCCAATGTCCTTTTGTAGGTCTCCAACAGAAGGTGTGGTCCAGACTAAAGGTGTGTATGACCACGCCTGGATCTGGGACTTGTTTTTGTTTCAGGCTGACCTGGAACTCAGAGATCTCCTTGCCTAAATCTCCTGGGATTCATAGATACTATGCCTCAAGATCTCCACGCCAAGATCCAGGTCACAAACTTGTATCTCCCAGCCTCAAGGTCTAGATCACAGGTGAGCCTTCCAATTCTGGATTGTAGTTCATTCCAGAGATACTCAAGTTGACAACCAGGTATTGCCATTATATGGGGGGGTCATTCATTTATATTTTTAATATAATGACAGAATTAAATTCCAAGAAAATAGAAAGTAGATAAAGTTATTCAATTGTCTCAAGAATTTTGTGGGTGTTTCCTTTAGCCATTATGCAGTTAGATACTTTAGCTATTTGCCATCACAACTTGAATATAAAAATTATATTAACATTTATATTCATTTACAAATTGAGATGCTTAGTTATTGAGACCGTAAGGAAAGGGATCAAATTTGGGACTTGAGCAGGGCTTTTAAATGTGGCCATTTTTTTCTCTAATTAGTCTGGTTTGTATGGTTATGGCATTTGAGAGGCCATAATAAAATCCACATAATTAACTGTGGAGGTTTGAATATGTTTGGTCCAGGGACTGACACTATCAGGAGGTATGTCATTTTAGAGTAGGTGTGTTCTTTTTGGAGGAAGTGTTTCACTGTGGGGGTGGGCTTTAATACCTTTCCCCTAGCTGCTTGGAAGACAGTCATTTTCTGGCTGATTTCCCATCAAGATACAGAACTCTTGACTCTTCCAACACCATGCCTATGCAGACACTGCCATGCTTCCTGCCTTGATGATAATGGACTGGACGGCTGATCCTGCCAGCAAGCCCCAATTAAACGTTGTCTTTTATAAGAGTTGCTTTGGTCATGGTGTCTTTTCACAGAAAAAAGACAAAAAAACAAAACAAAACAAAACAAAACCCTAACTGAGACATTAACAGAATGTTTCTTTTAGATTTTCCTGGAGTGAAGATAATCACAATGAAATGTGATGACCTTTCTTTCTTCCTTTCTTCCTTCCTTCCTTTCTTTTTTCTTCCTTCCTTTCTTTCTTTCTTTCTTTCTTTCTTTTACTATTATTATTAATATTATTATTTTAATCATTCCATTCATTTACATCTCAAATTATATTCCACTTCCCAATTACCCCTCCACAAGCCCCCCATCCCATACCTCCCTCTCCTCCCTCCCCTTTTCCTCTATGATGGTACCTACCCTCTCCTGCCCTACTCCTCCAGCATCCTCCTATGCTGGGGCATCAAAACTCCACAAGACCAAGGTCCTCCCTTCCCATTGATGTCAGACAAAGCCATCTTCTGCTACCTATATATCTGAAGCCATGGATCTCTCCCTGTACACTCCTTGGTCCGTAGTTTATTTCCTAGGAGCATTGGGTGGTCCAGCCAAATGCTGTTATTCTTTCAACATTGCAAAATTGTCATGATATTTTAAGGAAGTCTTTAAAACTAAGACTTTTTCCTGAGTAAACAAAACAGGTACAATACTTTGTAGCTAAAGATTCAAATCCTTTGTTGATTTTGCTATGTAAATAATTATGATGGTGTGTGTGTGTGTGTGTGTGTGTGTGTGTGTGTGCACGCATGCGTGCACAAGAATGTGTTTCAGTAGAAAAAATTTTTCAAATCATCTCATAGAATTAGGTTAAAGGTGACTAGATTTGACAATAACAGCTAATTTGGGAGGCAGTAACTTTTAAATAATACAACAATTTCTGAAACAAACAGTAAAAGGAGTAAGTGTACTATAGCAAGCAGGGACAAATGAGGCATACTTCAGAAAGAAAAATAAACATTAATTTTAAAAAGTCAATATTAGGCTGCCTCTCATACTGTTTCTGAATCTTCCTGTATATCATTTCTCTCTGTCTCCCAAATGAAGTGCCAAGAAAATTACCTTTAAAGACTGGGATAATAGATTGTTCATAGATTCAAAACAAAACAAAATAAATATAGAAGTAATTTTAGAGATGACAACACACACCATATTAGCAGGAATAAAGAACAATGGCATGTTTCTACCCTCTTGGATCCTAAGTGCTAGCTAGAGTTGACAAATAATTTATGAATTTATTAGCTATCAGTTGTTGAATAAGATAAACCCATATAGTGAAATCACAAGCTCGTAGGAGCCATGGCAGATACACTAAGTGACAATTAACTCATTGAGTTGCTATGTCCACAAGCTTAGCTGGCTGACAGCGGCCTTGTTCTCTAGTCTAGAACACATTATTCTAATTGTAGTATTCTAAACCCATTCATTCTTTCAAAATACACAGTATGCCACAGTTAAAAGGGCAAGTCATTACCTAGACTCAAGCCTTGACTACATTAATTTGTCATTTCTAAAATTACTTCATGTTTTTTGTCATGTGATAATGTAGTATAATTTGTAAATGGAAAGGCTCATTTAAATATATTTAATTTCCAGAAAAATGAGCCTGTGCTTGTAAATCCATTCAATAACACACTCACTAAACGTGTGGACTTGGCTAGACATGATTCATACTATAAAGGATCTGTCTCATGAGCAATGTAATTTTTTGATTATAGAAGGTGAAACATGACTATAACCTTGTGTGAATATGAATACTTTGTTTTTGTTTTATCTGTTATATCACACTAACATAATCTTTCTCTCTCCTGCCTATTGCAAAACAATAACACATCTTAGAATGTAAAGACTCCTGTGAAGAAGCTTGTGGAGCAATTTTTCTTCTTTCACGGATTAGTCGTAGGAATAGAAAAAGCAGAAATGATAATTCAAGAAGAGAATGAGGAAGGATGGGGAAGACATGGAGAGCCTCTTTTCCTCTGTTCCCATGGAAACACTTCCACTGTAGTCCTACATTACTAGGTACATGGACTCTTCTTAAGAAAAATACAGGAAAGAAGATCAAAGTTCCATGGATGAAAGCAGAACTGAATAGAGTTAGGGAGAAACCCATCATTGTCACATTAAACTCATAATTATATCTTTCCTCTCATAATTTAAGAGACATTTGCAAGGGCTTTTCTGTATTCCTAACCAAACATGAGTACTTGGTCTCTCTCTCTCTCTCTCTCTCTCTCTCTCTCTCTCTCTCTCTCTCTCTCTCTAACCTCCACTCTCTCTGTGTGAATGCATGCACATTTGTACTTGCACATTAGCGTAAATGTGGAAACTCTAACATTAAAATTTATATTTTGCTTTAATTTGCTCTAAGAGACTTTTCAGCAACTTAAAAACCACTAAGAAGAATGTTAATTCAGATGCTTATTTATAACACAACTTATATGTACATCTTCTTTCTAAGACACAAAGTTAGAAAATAAAACATCAGTTAAAGAATGTCAATAATTAGAAATACAATTTCTACAAAGGATAGCAATAAACTCTTACCATCTTCATTGCCTCTTTGACGGGTAACTCTTGAAAATTAACTTTTGCTTTTTTCATGTCTCCCATCCTGCAGACATGCTTCAAGCTGGGCATACACGTTTGAAAACTCCACTGGGCCACTAATGTCTTTTATTGTATTCCATTTTCGCCCAGACCTGATTTTTATTCTGGGTTTTATTTTTTTGAAATGCATTGCTCAAAAATCTTTGAATCATCTTACTTAGTCATAAAAAGACTAACTGGATTTTTTGATCCAGGTCTAGTATTAGTATCTTCTTTCCATTTCTATCTGAAGCACTTCCACTATATCTTAGTCTTTTTATTACTGGCACAGTCTCATGATTTTGATAAAAACCATTGCAACTTTGAGATCTTTTTTCCTCTGGACTGCCAGCTACAGTCACTACTGCCTGCTCTGATTTGTGCCACCCGAAACCTTCCCAAGTTTTCATTGTATTTACAATGTTTGTTCTCAACACAACCCTTTTCAGTCAACTGCACACTTACATTAACAGGCCTTTTTAAAATATTTACTTTCCTTAAATGATTGAGGTGGATTCAGTCTCACAACATCCACAGGAAGTTTGACTTCCATGTCGTCTGAAATGCCCAGGATCACAGGTGTGGAGGCCACAATAATTGTCCCAACACCTAGAGTAACTGGTTCCCACAGGACGAAAGGGTATTGGAACCCCTATCCAGCTAGGGGCATGAGTCACTTCCTGTCTGAACCAGTAACCTGAGCAGACCTTGAATGTCGGCTTTGTAACTACTCATAATTCTTCACAAAACAGGCCTCAGTAGATATAAGAATGTTGAAATAATTGCATCCTATTAGATCACCACAGACTAAGGCTGGCTTTCAATAACAACAAAAATATCAGAAAGTCCACATATACATGGAAACTGAACAACGATCTACTCAATGATAACTTGGACAATGAAGAAATAAAAGAAAAAAAATTAAAGACTTTTTAGAATTTAATGAAAATGAAGTCACAACATACCAAAACTTACAGGACACAGTGAAAGCAGTGCTAAGAGGAAAACTCATAGCTCTGAGTGCCTCCAAAAAGAAACTGGAGAGAGCATATGTCAGCAGCTTTACAGCACACCTGAACAAAAAGAAGCAAATATACCCAAGAGAAGTAGAGGGCAGGAAATAATCAAACTCAGGGCTAAAATCAACAAAGTACAATTAATAAAAACTATATAAAGAATCAACAAAACCAGAAGCTGGTTCTTTGAGAAAATCAACAAGTTAGATACACCCTCATCCAGACAAACCAGAGGCCACAGATACAGTACACAAATTAACAAAATCTGAAATGAAAAGGGAAACATAACAACAGAAACCAAGGAAATTCAAAAAATTATCAGATCCTATTCAACAAAACCTGAAAATAAGGATGAAATGGACAATTTTCTAGACAAATAGCAGGTACCAAAATTAAATCTGGATCAGATAAACCATCTAAACCATCCCATATCTCCTAAGGAAATAGAAGCAGATATTAAACGTCTCCCAAACAAAAGTAGGGTTTAGTTTCGATTTCTACTGGACCTTTAAAGAAGACTTAATTGCAATACTTTTCAAACAATTCTGCAAGACAGAAACAGAAGGAACACTACCCAATTCGGTCTTTGAAATCACAATTGCGTTTATACATAATCCCCACAAAGACCCAATGAAGAGAGAGAACTTCAGACTAATTCCTTCATGAATATCAATTTAAAAGTACTCAAAAATTATTTTTTTTTGCAAACCAAATTTAAAAACACATTAAAATAATTATTTACCATGATCAAGTAGACTTTATCCAAGGGATGCAGGGATGGTTCAATGTATGGAAATCTATCAATGTTCGCCACTATATAAACAAACTCAAAGAAAAAATACCACACAATCATCTCATTAGATACTGACATAACATTTGACCAAAACTCAACACTTTTTCATAGTAAAAGTCTTGGAAAGATTAGGATTTCATGGCCCATACCTAAACATAATAAAAGCAATATAGAACAAATTAGTAGCCAACATCAAACTAAATGGCGAAAAACTTGAAGCAATCCCACTAAAATCAGGGACTAGACAAGACTGCCCACTCTCTCCCTACCTATTCGATATAGCACTCAAATTATATAGTATATACTATATAGTACTCGAAGTCCTAGCCAAAGCAATTAAACAACAAAAGGAGATCAAAGGGATACAACTGGAAAGGAAGAAGACAAATATCACTATTTGCAGATGATATGATAGTATACTTAAGTGACCCTCAAAATTCAACCAGAGAACTCCTTTAGTTGAAAAACAACTTCAGCAAAGTGGCTGGATATAAAATAAACTCAAACAAATCAGCAGCTTTCCTCTACTCAAAGGATTAGCAGGCTGAGAAAGATTTTAGGGAAAACTTTCATAAGAGTCAGGAGTAATATAAAATACCCTGGTGTGACTCTAACCAAGCAAATGAAAGATTTGTATGACAAGAACTTAAAGACTCTGAAGAAAGAAATCAAAGATCTCAGAAGGCAGAAAGAGCTCCCATGCTCATGGATTGGCAAGATTAATTTAGTAAAATGGCCATTTTGCCAAAACCAACCTACAGACTCAATTCAATCCCCATCAAAATTCCACCTCAATTCTTCATAGAGTTAGAAAGACAAAAACAAAAACAAACGAACACAATAAGACAAAAATCAGGATAGCAAAAACTATCTGCAACAATAAAATAACTTTTGGGGAGAATCACTATCCCTGACCTCAAGCAGTATTTCAGAGCAATAGTGATAAAAACTGCATGGTATTTCATATTGGTACAGAGACAGGCAGGTATATCATTGGAATAGAAGTGAAGACCCAGAAATAAACCCATAAGCCCATAAACCCATGGACACTTGATCTTTGACAAAGTAGCTAAAACCATCCAGTTGTAAAAACGATGGTATTTTCAACAAACGGTACTGGTTCAACTGGAGATCAGTAGGTAGAATAATGCAAATTGATCCATTCTTATCACCCTGTACAAAGCTTAAGTCAAAGTAGATCAAGGATCTCTACAGAAAACCAGATACACTCAAACTAATAGAAGAAAAAATGGAGAATAGCTTTGAACACATGGGCACATGGGACAATTTCCTGAACAGAACACCAATGGCTTATGCTCTAAGATCAAGAATTGACAAATGGAACTTCATAAAATTGCAAAACTTCTATAAGGCAAAGGACAATATCATTAGTACAAAATGACAACCAACAGATTGGTAAAAGATCTTTACCAATCCTAAATCCAATAGAAGGCTAATATCCAATATATACAAACATCTTAAGAAGTTAGACTCCAGAGAACTAAATAATTTTATAAAAATAGGGTACAGAGCTAAACAAATAATTCTCATCTGAGGAATATTGAAAGTCTGTGAAGCACTTAAAGAAATGTTCAATATTCTTAGTCCTCTGGGAAATGGAAGTCAAAACAACTTCCATATTCCACCTTATACTACTCAGAATGGCTACAGTCAAAAACTCAGGTGACAGTAGATGCTGGAAAGGATGTGTAGGTTGATGTCATTATGCAGGTGAAGGGAGACAAAATGAAGCAATGCCTGGCATTGGATGAGTAAGGAGGCAGGTGAGAACAGAGGTTTTAGAAGGGAGGGAGATGCAGGAGAGAAGGAACCAGAGTGAGGAAGAAGGACCTGGGAGAACACGGCAGCGGATGTTAAGATTCTTCTCTGCGCATAGATAGAGGTAGACATGAATACGTTTAAGGGATGGGTGTGTACAGGATTTTGTGCTGTCTAGATAGGCAAATTATATCTTATCAATTGGATCAGAGGTTATTGCGTGATGTGTTCTTTCATGTGGTAACTTAATTGAGTTCCAGAGAATGTGTAGCGGTGGGTTGCACCAAGCCTGCCAAGGAATTGGGATATGTATGCCTGGCATGATATCAACCCGCCAAGGGAACTTTGAGTGATAGCAAAGCAGTGTGGCAAGGTGCCACACTGGAATGGCTTGCGGACTGCCCAGATTAAAGAGTACCATGGGACCAGCATGGAGCCGCTGAGATAAATTAGTGCTCTGGTTTTTTTTTTTTTTTTTTTTGTTGTTTGTTTGTTTTTTTTTTTTTTTTGGTTTTTTTTTTTTGTTTTGGTAGAATCTACTAAAACTTTTTTTTCAGCCTGAGAAAGTTTTTTTTGTTTTTTTTTTTTTTTTTTTTTTTTAAGTAAGAGGGGGCCAGAGCCTTGTTGAGTCATGTGATGTTGCTGGTGGGGAAATCTTAAACCAAAGAAAGAGAGGCAGTCTGCTGGCCAGCTCAGGTCCCCTGCTGTGAGAAGTGCAGTCTGCTCTGAGCCAAAGAGAGCTAAAAAAAAATGGATGCTGCCTGCTTCCTTAGCAGATGTTGATTAGAGTATGATTAATTTAAAAGGCTGGGTTATTTGCTTTTAGAATACTTATATACAGAGTTTGTTCGAATCACGTGGAGAATTTCGCCTATGACTCAGTACTAGGTAGAAATAAATAAAAGTCTATAATACCAGACCGAGTGAATATAGATCTATATTATAGAAGTCATTAATAAATAAAATTCTGACACTGTAGGTATAGAACTTAACAGATACATGGTAATATTTTGATCTAATATTACCTAACATGGACTCCATGGAAATTTTGTGTTAAAATCCTGGTTTGACAAGTTGCCTGCTTTTTAATGACAGGTATTAATGGAAATGTGATTAAATTTGTTTTTATAATTAGAAGGAGAGAGTACAGTTACAGTGTTTATTCAATTCATGTGGGGATTTTCACCCCCAGTTCTGAACTTAGGGAAGATTAGCCATGGACTCCAAGTAGAGAGTGGTGATATGTGCCAGTCATAAAAGTTATTATAAAATAATAAGTCTGTACACCAGACCAAGTAAATATAGACGTATATTATAGAATTTAATAATAAATAGAATCTGACACTCCAGGTAGAGAGCTTAACAGATAGATGTATTTGGGGCTGAAATCTTAGTTTGACAAGTTGCTTACTTCTTATTGGTATTGGTATGCATAGAAGTGTGATTAAATTGTTTTTATGAATTTAACCCATTAATGCCATATGGCTTGACAATGCCGACCAGCAAGGGTTTGTGGTTATTTTTTATATTTACCACAGCAGAAGGCTCCATAGGAATTTTGGGTTAATTTCCTGGCATGACAGATTAGAGAAGCCTGAACAGGCTCACGCAGTATTGTTTAGCTTACTTCATTTTAAAAAATTGTTTTAATTTTCATAGTGGGTGTGATTTTGAGTCTTGAGGTTATAGTATTTCTCTCGGGGAGAGTGCAAGATACAAGCTTTCCTGGTTACAGGCTAAAGAATACAGTATTTTGGGAGAAAGGTTTTGTCTTTGTGTCTTTAAAAAGGGTTTAAAAAGGGCTTTGGACACCTTCCAGAGATATTGATTAGATTTAATAATGGTAGACCTCCTGACAAACTATATTCAAGAGAATCAAAGAAAAAGATATCTTGATACTAAAGTTTTGGTTAGAGATTTAATATACTGCAGAATGTACAGCTTGGTGAAGCTTAACATCAGAATGCTGAACTGGCCTTCTTGGATTCCTGATCTCAAGGACTCTCAGCCAGGTCCAGTTAAGACAGACATCAGGCTACAACAACTTTTCCCCCATTTTCTCTACCTCCCACCCCCAATGATATCTCCACACCCATGTACAGCTTGAAGAAGTTATTGAAGAGACTCACCCATATTCCCTAAACTCTGGGAGGCTTAAAGTGTTTATTCTAAGGTTGTGCTTTCTAGAAAATTTGGAACTGGTCATAATTTAACAGGGAGTAATTAGCTAGAATTGAGTGTACAGCCATAATTTCATTTGGTTAAAAACCCTTATATTTGTTATTAAGCTAAAATTATAATCTTTACATTGGATTTTATTTGATACAAGTTTTTATTTGTATACAAGAATTTCAAGAATTTATTTGATTCAAATTAAGATTTTCATTGGCATAAATTTCCTCTATTGTTACAAAAATTTTAAAAGTACAAGGTTTGGACTCAGTCTCCTCTTAATGCCATTGCAAACTATTCTGAGATGATTAATCATAGGAGTGAAGGGCCAAATAACAAATTCATGGCTCATAATTTACCATTAGGGTGTTTTCAAAGTATTCTCATCAGAAATAGCTGAGAGTAGTTAACAGACAACAGTCCAGATTACTTTATATAGATAGATGTTTTTCAAAAATGTCAGAAATCCACAAAATAAGACATTTATTGTTATTTATCCTTTGTTGAGACATGTCTGCTCCTAACAGCTCCCCTGTGGATTCAAAGAAGAAATTGAATATCTCCACCTCCATTGTGCCTAGGTAGCCACTGGGCAAAAAATGCCTGTTAATTTTACGGACAAAATAGTGTCCAGAAAAGGACATATTTCCGAATAGTCAACTGATAATTTCTGCTGAGCCAGAATGATCAGCCCTTCAAAATTCTATGTTTCAAAAGTCTGTCAGATGATTCTAGGCAGAAGGCTGAAGATTTGCTCTCACAGGGGGCTGTATAAGTAGACAATTGTCTCCTCAACCTGTCTCAGTTTGGGAAGCCATGTTAGGGCTTCTGTTCTTTCAGATAATATTGGTTGTTCTCAGATTTCTGATGGGGTTGGAACTAGTTATAGTCTCAAAGCATACTCAGGCTATTTCACTTTGAGAATAAATATTTAATTACATAGTTATTAGATAGTGTACAAGCTATCCAAGACATAACATGGATTTTAAGCCTGTCTTAAGCTGGAATAGATAACTAAATGTTCTCTTTAACTGATAAAATGTTGGACAGGGTGTTAGGTATATTTTATACTTTTAAATTACAAAATGATAATAGTTGTGCTCAGCTTACATTTGAGAGAAAGTGTTTTTTTAAAATTAGATAGAAAAGGTAAAGTGCAGGTTGATGTCATTATGCAGGTTAAGGCAGAGAAGATAAAATGAGTCCTGACTTTGGACAAGAAGAAGGAAGGTGAGAACAGAGGTTTTAGAAGGGAGGGAGATGCAGGAGAGAAGGAACCAGAGTGAGGAAGAAGGAGCTGGGAGAACATGGCAGCGGATGTTAAGATTCTTCTCTGCGCATAGATAGAGGTAGATATGAATATTTTTAGGAGATGGGTGTGTACAGGATTTTGTGCTGTCTGATGGCCATATTATATCTTATCAATTGGATCAGAGGTTATTGTGTGATGTCTTCTTTCAACACTTAGTTGAGTTCAAGAGAATGTGTAGTGGCTGGACATACCAAGCCTGCCATGGAATTGGGATGTGTATGCCTGGTGTGGTAACAACCCGCCAAGGGAACTGTGAGTGATAGCAAAGCAGTGTGGCCAGGTGATCCACTGGAACGGATCGTGGACCCACTGGGTTAGAGAGTACCATGGGGGCAGTGTGGAGCTGCTGACATAGATTAGTGCTAGATCCTATGGTATGACTGCTGGGTCAGAAAGAGAGCCTGAGAGAAAAACACAGACTGGTAAGCGCTTGAACTGGTTGTACCGCTTTTTCTTTTTAATGCAACAATGTGGAAAATGAGGAACACTTCTCCATTTTTGTGGGATTGCAAGCTGGTGCAACCACTCTGGAAATTAGTCTGGTGGTTCCTCAGAAAATTGGACATTGCACTACCTGAGGACCTAGCTATACCACCCCTGGGCATATGTATACCCAAAAGGTACTCCAACATATAACAAAGACACATACTCCACTTTGTTCATAGCAACCTTATTTATAATAGCCAGAAGCTGGAAAGAACCCAGATGCCCTTCAACAGAGGAATGGATACAGAAAATGTGGTACATCTACACAATGGAGTACTACTCAAGTATTAAAAAACAATGACTTCATAAAATTCTTAGTCAAATGGATGGAACTAGAGAATAGAATCCTGAGTGAGGTAACCCAATCACAAAAGAACACATTTTATGCACTCACTGATAAGTGGATATTAGCCCAAAAGCTTGGAATACCCTCAATACAATTTACAGACCACATGAAGCTCAAGAAGGAAGAGTAAAGTATGGATACTTCAGTCTTTTTTAGAAGGGGGAACAAAATACTCAAGGGAAGAAATACAGAGACAAAATGTGGAGCAGAGACTGAAGGAAAGGACACCCAGAGACTTCCCCACATGGAGATCCATTCCATATAGAGTCATTGAACCCAGACACAATTGGGGTTTCCAAAAAGTACATGCGGACAGGACCCTGATATAGCTGTCACCTGAGTGACTCTGCAAGAGCCTGACAAATACATACACAGATGCTCGCAGCCAACCATTGGACTGAGAACAGGGTCCCCAGTAAAGGAGTTAGAGAAAGGACTGAAGGAGCTGAAAGGGTTTGCACCCCGTAAGAAGAACAACAATATCAACCAACCAGACCCCTGAGAGCTCCCAGGGACTAAACCACCAATCAAAGAGCATATGTAGCAGAGGATGGCCCTGTCAGGCATCGATTGGAGAAGAGGCCCTTGTTCATGTGAAAGTTAGATGTCCCAGTGTCGGGGAATGCCAGAGCAGGGAGGAGGGAGGTAGTGGGTGGGTGGGTGTGGGAGCACCCTCATAGAAGCAGGTGAAGGGGTTTGGATAGGGTGTTTGTGGAGGGGAAACTGGGAAAGGGGATAACATTTGAAATGTAAATAAAGAAAATAGCCAATAAACAAAAAAAAGGGCAAAAAGCATTGAGGTGATATAAGGTTGACATGTAGCAAGAAGGCTAAAATATTCAATTATACACAGGAATTAATCATAAGCCACACAGAGAAATGCATTAACTAATATCCTTCACATATCAAGGATAAGACCACAGTTCCAATTGTGAGAGTTGTAAACAGGTGTAATCCAATCAACACCGGCAACTTTCTTATTTCTCTCCATGCCTGCATTCCCAGATTCTTCCTCTTCTTCTGACTTGGTAGTGATGATGTGCAGGCTGCTTTCACAGCAGGTGCCTTCCAGCATAACTGCTATTTCTATGGAAATTCTCCTTCTATCTCTCTCTCTCTTTTTTTGTCAACTTCAAACATTTTATAGAAAACAAAAAAGCCAAGAGTAGGTTTGGGACTGCTTTAGTGTGACAAACTGGGGGTCATGTGTATCGCTACTCACTTGGGAATGTAGCAAAGTTCTACTTGTTGTTATAGGTATATCAAAATCAGTGTAGATAGAGTCACATTTTGACTTCTTCTTATGCTAAAAGCTAAGCAATGAACTGTAGGTGTTAGAAAATATCCCATGCTGCAGTATATATTCTTTGAGGCAAACCACCTTGCATCACATGGACTTGTTATAAAACTGATCAACAATGCTAATTAAATGTTTCTGTTCTAGACACATATAATTCTGCAACCCATTTTTTTAAAGTATTTTTCTTGTACATCTTCTATTTGTTTAAGACAATTTCTTACAGACTATTAAAAGGTTGGATAGATTGGAAAAATATAACATTTTTCTTTCTTAGTAAATTCTATTAAGTTTGCAAAGCAACTTGAAATGTATACTTTAATGTTTATATGTAGAATCACTTAGCAAAATCAATGTCTTGGTGTCATGGATGTCCTGCGACTGTGGCATGAAGATTCTGAGAAATGCTATAAAATTTACCTTCTCCCCTGGGTAGCCTATGATTAAGCTGTGACTAATAACCAGCCTCAATGATGGCAGTGACCCTTCCTCATTGGTTTCCCTACTAGTAAATTACACTTAGTGTAAAAAGAATGGAAGACAAATTACACATATTCTGAATTCTTAAGAGTAATTATATTTGTCCAGCAATTATATTTGCCATTAGAAATTTCTTTTATAGATTAGAGAAATGTCTTATCTTTTCTTGCTAAATAAGACAAAGGGCTCTGTGATTCAATATCAGTTGTGAACCTACCTCAGAATTAAAGAATGTAATTGGATATCGCATGAGGGTCTCTGCTTTTGCTCTAGGCCAGGTAATGTTAGAGGGTATTTATGCTTTGGGTATGACTGCTTGGTTGTACTTCCTAAGTCTGTGAATTGGACCATCTGTATTTTCTCAAACCCAATAAAGCTATATGAATTCAGCTTTTATGTATTGTTTTTTTAGACTTTTATACCCCTTGACACATCACATTTGCTAGGGAATATAAGTACTGCACTTAATACCCAGGTATAATTGATATTTTCTTAATAAAGCAATAAGGTAATGTCAAAATCACTCTTAAGAGTTCCCGTTAATGTCCTGGCACAGTTGATCCATTATAATTAAAATAAACAAAGTGAAAGCCCAGCCAAAGAAATGTCATTTCCTAATATGTATAGATAAACAGATATAAATTTAAAATCTCACCTTGTAAACAGATGTTGACATGGAAGAATGATTTGTGCGGTCTGTATCCTGAATTCTGGATCCTGGGCTGGGTATCCAATATCTATGCAGATAGATAACTCAGTTTTCGCATATATAAAATAAAGGTTGTTTTTTATAGTGTTATTCAATTATAAGTGACATCACTTATTTATACTTTAGATTAGCTCAGATGAGGAAAGGCACAGTTAAGTCTCCCGAGAGAAAGACATAAATGCGTTATTATATTTCTTCTTTTAAAAGATGTATTTATTTTATGCATATGAGTACACTGTAGATCTCTTCAGAAATATGAGACGAGGGCATAGAATCCCATTACAGATGGTTTTGGACCATGTGGTTGCTGGGATTTGAACTCAGGACCTCTTGAAGAGCAGTGAGTGCTCTTAACCACTGAGCCATCTCTCCAACCTCCATCATTTTTTCTTAATAATTGTTTCTAAAGCTTATGAAACAAGCAATACTTGCTACATTATTTGGTCTATGGATTTAAACTATTATATTGTCTTAATAATGATGGGTTATTGTAATGTTGCATACTTGTCTTGCTTTGTTTTACATCCTCATATTAAAACAGAAGGAACACCCAGTCAGAGCCTGCCCTACATGCGGCCCATACATATACAGCCATCCAATTAGACAAGATGAATGAAGCAAAGAAGTGCAGGCAGGATATCCTAGTAAGAGTACCAGTGGAAGGGGAAGCCCTGGGTCCTGCTAAGACTGAACCCCCAGTGAAATAGATTGTTGTGGGGAGGGCAGCAAGGGGGTGAGGATGGGGAGGGGAACACCCATAAAGAAGGGGAGGGGAGAGGGGGATGTTTGCCCGGAAACCGGGAAAGGGAATAACACTCGAAATGTATATAAGAAATACTCAAGTTAGTAAAAAAAAAAAAAAAAAAAAGTGCAGGCTGACAGGAACCGCATGTAGATCTCTCCTGAGAGACACAGCAAGAATACAACAAATACAGAGGCGAATGCCAGCAGCAAACCACTGAACTGAGAACAGGACCCCCGTTGAAGGAATCAGAGAAAGAACTGGAAGAGCTTGAAGGGGCTCAAGACCCCATATGAACAACAACGCCAACCAATCAGAGCTTCCAGGGACTAAGCCACTACCCAAAGACTATACATGGACTGACCCTGGGCTCCAACCTCATAGGTAGCAATGAATATCCTAGTAAGATCACCAGTGGAAGGGGAAGCCCTGGGTCCTGCTAAGACTGAACCCCCAGTGAACTTGATTGTTGGGGGCAGGGTGGTAATGGGGGAGGATGAGGAGGGAACACCCATAAAGAAGGGGAGGGGAGGGATTAGGGGATGTTGGCCTGTAAACCGGGAAAGGGAATAACACTTGAAATGTAAATAAGAAATACTCAAGTTAAAAAAAAATAACAAAATAAAATTAGTGGGAAACTAACAAAAAAAAAAGATAGCTTCATCTAAATTCTCAGAATCTGTGAATAAGTCAATTTAAGCCACTTTGCATTTGGGTTATTGCTAATGTAGAATGTAGGAGATTATCGTGGGTTATCCCAATGTAAGACTAAGAGTCCTTATGAAGAAGGCAGGAAGATAAAAAGCAGAATGGAAGGAAGGAAAGACACAAGTTGCTTGAAGTAGGAGGCGAAAACCAGAGTCTGAAAAATGCAAGCAGAATCTTTAAAGTAAAATCAGAGAAAGAAGAATAAAGAAGGGGCATATTTTCTGCTAGAGCTTCCTGAAGATGTTATCTTAGCCCTCCAAGACAGAATTTGACTTTGTAAGCATAAGAATTAAAGGATAAGAAGCATATTTTGCTTTAAGATTCTATGTCCCAGTGATTAGTAGCAGTGCCATTAAGAGGGAGATACACAGAACACATGAAACTCAAGAAGGATGACCAAAATGCGAATGTTTCACTCCTTCTTTAAAAGGGGAAAAAGAATACCCTTGGCAGGGAATAGGGAAGCAAAGATTAAAACAGACACAGAAGGAACACCCATTCAGAGCCTGCCCCACATGTGGCCCATGCATATACAGCCACCCAATTAGACAAGATGGATGAAGCAAAGAAGTGCAGGCCGACAGGAGCCGGATGTAGATCTCTCCCGAGAGACACAGCCAGAATACAGCAAACACAGAGGCGAATGCCAGCAGCAAACCACTGAACTGAGAATAGGACCCCCGTTGAAGGAATCAAAGAAAGAACTGGAAGAGCTTGAAGGGGCTCGAGACCCCATATAAACAACAATGCCAAGCAACCAGAGCTTCCAGGGACCAAGTCTCTACCTAAAGACTATACATGGACTGACCCTGGACTCTGACCTCATAGGCAACAATGAATATCCTAGTAAGATCACCAGTGGAAGGGGAAGCCCTGGGTCCTGCTAAGACTGAACCCCCAGTGAACTAGACTGTTGGGGGGAGGGTGGTAATGGGGGGAGGATGGGGAGGGGAACACCCATAGAGAAATGGAGGGGGAGGGGTTAGGGGGATGTTGGCCCAGAAACCAGGAAAGGGAATAACAATCAAAATGTAAATACGAAATACCCAAGTTAATATAGATGAAAAAAATTAGGGAGATTCACCATTGCTCTCCCGTCCTTATGGCTCCAATTTTATCTTCATGTGGTTTATGGCATCTGTTCATATTTATTAAACTGACATTTGAGCCTTGTCTTCATAGAAGATGCTGGCACTTGATTATTCTCTACCATTTTCCATTATTGCCAAAGCCTTCTTCCTTTTGTCCTATGTTCAGCTTTGTCTCCAACACTACCACCTTCCTTCTGTTTGCTTCTGCTCACTGACTTTATTGGAACTCATGGTTGTTTACCCAAGTTTCTCTTGATTCCCTGAAGGTCTGCCCTTCAGCTGCAGCTGTCTGGTGAGTCCTCAGCTTAAAATTAACATCCTGGTCTTTAATACTCTTGTATATGAGATTTCTTAGTACAAATAACATGATCTCCATACTTAAGCAGGTCCTTATAAAGTTGATTATGATTCATTTTTACAGGATGCAAATAGAACCATGTACTATTCAGTTAAAAAGTCCATCATACCATCACTGCTCTTTCCATATATCAACCAAACCTTACCATTATAATGTATAGCAGATGATCTTAACTTTCACATTAGAAATTAAGTTGAAATAAGAAAAATGTAAATTACTCTTACTCAAGGTTTCTTATGGAGAATATAAGATTTCAAGATGAATATTTTGTCAGGCTATCCCTTGGTAGTATTTTGTTTTTAAATATTAAAAATGGGAGTTTTGAAGAATAGTGATTACAATGATTTAGAATAATTAGTAGAGAAAAGGCCTCTGTTCATTTGCTAATTGTTCAATCAATGTCTGAGACAGTTCTTAATGTCCAGTACTGACTTTCACCTTGGCTTCCCACAATGGTTCTCTCTTGTCACTATCTTTCTGGTTTAGTCCAAAACTCCTGTCTCCTTTTTTTTTTTTCCTTTTTCTTTTTTTTTGGAGCTGGGGACTGAACCCAGGGCCTTGCGCTTGCTAGGCAACCGCTTTACCACTGAGCTAAATCCCCAACCCAAAATTCCTGTGTCTTAACATAAAGGAATTGTGTTGTTATTAATTATCCATACACAAGTGTTCTCTCCTTGTCTCTGAAAGTCTCTTCAAGACAAACATGTTTTGTTGATGGTTATATAACCTCCTCCCCTCTCATCTTAATCATGATATAAGAGAGTCTAGGCTGATGGTTGTTATCAATTTCTATTTATTTCCTTAATTTCCTACAGTTCAGGCTTCTACTTTAACTACCTCTTTTCTTGACCAATGTGGCATCATCTCAATTACTTTACCTCTTCAGATTCTGTACCACTGGCCACTTATGTACATCTGTATGTATGTGTGTATGTGCATGTAGGTAAGTACTGAAAGTTTGAAGCGCTTAGCTAAGCAGCATTCTCCTTGGTTGGTACTGTATTTAGCATGCTCTGACCAACCACTTTTTTCCCTAGTTGACTTCATCCTTTGCGCCTTTCCTTTCCTTCCCTTTATCTCCTCTTTCTTTCTTATTTCCTGATACTCAAAATGTTTTCTCTGCCAAGTCCATTTTACTAAGATTAGATATATAAAGCTCTTATATCTATTTTCAAATATGTGATAATTTTATTATTTGAAAATCTCACATACATATATTGTATTTTAATTATTCCTTTCTTCTACTTTAACTCTACTTATATCCATATTTTCTTCCCTACCTCCACCCAACTCCATTTTTTAATGACCCTAGTCCATTTCTACTACTTCTGGATTTAGGGCTGCTCAGTGGAGAATAGTCAACCAAACAAGTACCACATTATTTTTTTTTTTAAAGACTCTCTCTACTCCAGCAGGTACTGATTGTGCATAGCTCATCATTTAAGGGTGGAAACTCAGGAGCCCACTGTCACACCATGCTATCATGATCTCATGCAGTCTTCTGGACATGTACCAGGTACTGTGGGATTATGAGTATAGTGGTTCTGACACAGTCACAAAACATTAGGGTGCTCTGATCCTCCTTGATCTCTGACTCTTTCAATGTTGCCCGGTCCTCTCTGAAGCCTTGAGGAGGATAGTATAAATGTGCCTTTGTTTCTGTACAATCCTAAGACACACTCTGCATTTTGACTAGTTATGTGCTTCTGTATCTATTGCCACCGACTGCACACGCACACGCGTGAGCACACACACACACACACACACAGAGAGAGAGAGAGAGAGAGAGAGAGAATCTTTTTTTGAGAAGATCTGGAAGTTTCTCTAATCCATATAGAGAGAGACACAGAATTAGAGGGAAGTTTGATGTTGTAGCTCTTGGGCTCTTATTGTTGCAGCCTGTGGTATTTCACTGGGTCATTCAGCCTCATAACTTTGCTATAATCAAGGTAGAAATGTATTCACAGTAAAAAAGTAAGACCTTTTGTGCTTGGTAGTAACTCCACACCCACGCTAATTCCTAAACATTTTCCTTCAGCTACTATATACTAGTTTTATCTAGAACTTGATGAAAATCCAGTTCTGAGTGAACATTCTTTTGTCTACTTCTTCTTTGTAAGAACTAACCTTTGATAATATAAGAGAAAACGGGGAAGAGCCTTGAACACATGGACACTGGAGAAAATTTTTTGAGCATAACACTAATGGCTTGTGCTCTAAGATCAAGAATCAACAAATGGGACTTCATAAAATTGCAAAGCTTCTGTAAGGCAAAGGACACTGTCATTAGGATAAAATGTCAACCAACAGATTAGAAAAAGATCTTTACCAAGCATACATCAGATAGAGGGCTAATATTCAATATATACAAAGAACTCAAGAAGTTAGACTCCAGAGCATCAAATAACCCTATTAAAATGGGGTAAGAACTAAACAAAGAATTCTTAACTGAGGGATGTTGAATGACAGAACTACCTAAAGAAATGTTCAACATCCTTACTCATCAGGGAAATGCAAATCAAAACAACCCTGAGATTACACCTCACAATGGTCAGAATGGGTAAGATAAAAAATAATTCAGTTGACAACAGGTGCTGGTGAGGATGTGGAGAAAGAGGAACACTCCTCCATTGTTTGATGGGATTGCAAACTCTGGAAATCACTCTAGTGGTTCCTCAGAAAATTAGACATAGTGCTACCTGAGGACCCAGCTATATATCACTTCTGAGCATATATCCAAAACATGTTCCAACAGAAAACAAGGACGCCTGGTCCACCGTGTTCACAGCAGCCTTATTTTTAATAGCCAGAAGCTAGAACGAAACCAGATGTCCCTCCACAGAGGAATGGGTATTGAAAATTCGGTACATTTACACATTGGAGTACTAATCAGCTATTAAAAACAATTTCATAAAATTCATAGGCACATAGATGGAACTAGAAAATATTATCCTGCGCGAGGTAACCCAATCACAAAAAGACACACATGGTTTACACTTACTAAGTGGCTATTAGTCCAAAAGCTGGGATTACCCAAGATACAATCCACAGACAACATGAAGCTCAAGAGGAAGGATGACCAAAGTGCAGATGCTTTAGTCCTTTTTAGAAGGGGGAACAAAAATATTCATAGAAGGAGATATGCAGACAATCTTTGGAGCAGAGACTGAAGGAAAGGCTGTACAGAGACAGACCCACCAGGGGATCCAGCCCATATACATACAGCCACTAAAGCAAGACAATATTGCTGATGCCTGTAAGTGCATGGTCACAGGAGCCTGACATAGCTGTCTTCTGAGAATTTCTGCCAGAACATGACAAATACAGAGGTGGATTCTAGCAGCCAATCACTGAACTGAGAACAGGGTCCCTATTGTGGAGTTAGAGAAGGGATTGAAGGAGCTAAACCCATAAGAACAACAATACCAACCAAGCAGAGCTCCCAGGTACTAAACCACCATCCAAAGACTACATGTGGATAGACCCATGGCTCCAGCTGCATATGTATCAGAGGACGACCTTCTTGGGCACCAAAGAGAGGAGAAGCCCTTGGTCCTGCCAAGGCTGGACCCCCCACTGTAGGGGAATGTCTGGGCAGGGAGGTTGGAAGGGGTGGGTGGGTGGGGGAAAGGGGATAACATTTGAAATGTAAATAAAAAGTATCCAGTTAAAAAGAAAAGAACTAACCATTGAGAGTTTTGTACATGATTTCTATGGCTTAATATTTAGTTCTTTTTAGAGAGAGGTTCATAGAAAAGGAAAAAGACAAATTACCCTTTACATGAGCTTTATTAGGAATTATTGTCTCACGGCCTAGAGTGTAAAAGCAGGCTTGGGGTCCAAGGAGACTCAGTAGTAGAGACAGCCAGTTTTAAATTGAGAATATTACAAAATTTAGAACCATGGCCACAGCAGTGTGAAGGATTTCAAAGGGTGAAGCAAGAGCTTCTGGGTTCCTCAGTTTCCTCAGGTGCTGAGTGAGAATAGTTTCTGACCCTTATAAGTTTTCTGGGATGAGCCTGAAATAGCTGGCCTATGGCATGGAGAAAGTCTCTAGACAAGAGAGTAATAGCCTAGAGAGTAACTTTGCAATACAAAATTATCATGGGTCTGGTATAATGGAGAGGAGTTGGATTTGCTTGACTTTGCAAGAAGGAGGGAAGAATGGAAATATCACATTATGCTATGGCTAATGACTGCAATGGCATAACTTGATTTAGAGAAAGATTAGCAACTAAAGAATCTGATTTGTAGCCAGAATACAGCAAATACAGAGGCGAATGCCAGCAGCAAACCACTGAACTGAGAATAGGACCCCCGTTGAAGGAATCAGAGAAAGAACTGGAAGAGCTTGAAGGGGCTCGAGACCCCATATGTACAACAATGCCAAGCAACCAGAGCTTCCAGGGACTAAGTCACTACCTAAAGACTATACATGGACTGACCCTGGACTCTGACCTCATAGGTAGCAATGAATATCCTAGTAAGATCACCAGTGGAAGGGGAAGCCCTGGGTCCTGCTAAGACTGAACCCCCAGTGAATGTGATTGTTGCGGGGAGAGCAGCAATGCTGGGAAGGGTAGGGAGGGGAACACCCATAAAGAAGGGGAGGGGGAGGGATTAGGGGGATGTTTGCTTGGAAACCGGGAAAGGGAATAACATTCGAAATGTAAATAAGAAATACTCTAGTTAATAAAATAAAATTAAATTAAAAAAAAACTCAATAAAAAAAGAATCTGATTTGTTGCTTTTTACTTCTATGTCATATTTCTATGTGATGTACATGTCAAATCCATGTTTCATTCACCTATGTGGGAATGTAGGTTGTTTCTACTTCCATTCTATTATGAATGAACTTAATAAAACAACACACACACACACACACACACACACACACACACACACAAACACACATGTCCATGGCTCCAGCATATTGTCTGACATTTCTGAAGGAGACATAAGCAAATATCTGTTCATACTGGTCAAGGCACTGATGATAGACCAAAGAAACAATCTGACCTAACTCTAGCTGAGTTATGTCATGAGCTTATTTTCATTATTGGTGCATGGTAGAGTCAAGGGAGCCACAGCGCATGATGACACCTCACAGAAGCTATATCCCTAGAGCAGTTTGGATGACTTGTGTGTAGACAGCTAAGTTGATGTGAGCATTTCCTCAGCATAGTGGTTCTCACAGCCTATATAACCTCACAGACTATATAATCTTCTCACAGACTGTATAAGTAACCTTGGTGAAAGAGCCATGTACATCTTGCAATTTTCTTTACTTTCTAGGCCTTGTTACTTGTGCTTACTTCCTTCATTTTAAGGAGTACTCAATCCACAGGGGGACATTATCAGAGGAAATAGCTATACAACATCATGCATTACCTAGGAGCAAAATTTCTATAACCTATGGTAAATGCAGCCTTCCCTTTATCCCTAGGACCTTCTACAGTCATGAAGAAAGTCTGGAATTCCAGTGTCTTCCATAGGAAATATTATAGTACTTTCTTGTAATACATACTCACAGCATCCCATATGTTTTTATATTTATTTACAGTACATAATACAGTATAAGTAGGAGGTAAAGAATTGCCATACTACAAGTGTCTGGGAAATAATGACTAGGAAGAAGTCTCAACATGTTCAGTATGGAAGAAACTTTTCCAAGTATTCACCATTGAACAACTGACATAGAGTGTTTAGTTTACAAGAAAGTGTAAATCCAGATTAGAAATTATGTATGGTTTCTTCCATTGCCTCCAACACTGCAAGAATTCTGGCAGTTGCAGTTCTGTAATGCCTGACCATGTGAACTTCTGAAACCTTAGTTACTCTGGTGACCATGCACAAATCCATGGTTCTGATTTTACTTTTTTATCTCCCTAGTGCCTTGTGATTTTGAGCATCTTTTCTAGTTCATTTTAGCCTCTCCTCTTCATAACAAGGATGATTTTTCAAAATGTAATCTGACATTTTTAAAGAAATTGAAATTTTTATCTTTTTGTTAGTAAGAAGGAAACTTTTTCTGCATTCTACTCAAGCATACATTGTGACTTCTTTCTCCTCCTACTATGCACCTTGCATTTGAATCTTCTGATGAAGGAGTTCTAGGACCTCATGTTTTCAATTTGGCTTGACACATGGCTAAATTTCCAATTTATGGGCAATGTTGTGTCCTAGGGATGATTTTCCCAATTAAGGCAGGACATAATTAGTGTCAGTAGTCAACTTGACTAGTCTGGGCAACAGGAACTTCAATTGACAAATTAACCACATCAGATTGACCTTCTGAAATGTTAGTAGAGCATTTCATTGATTGCTTATTGATGTAGGAGGGCCCTCCAAATATCAGCAGTGACATCTTGGGTAAATTGGCCTGGGTTCTGAAAGAACTAACTTAGCAGGTCAGAGAAAGCCAAGGTCTCTGCTTTCAAGGTCCTGCCTCTAGATCTCAGGCTTGAGTTCCTGTCTTGGCTTCTTTTGATAATGAACTGTGATGCTGAAGTGTAAGTCAAATAAACCATTACCTCCCAAGCTGCTTTTGGTCAGTTTAATCACAGCAACAGAGCAAAGGAGGGCAGGTAGAAAAGATGTTCTTATGTGTTTTCTTCTGGAGCTTTCTGCTTTAGCTCTATTTTGAAGTTTGCTTTGTGATGTTAACACAGGTTTTAGATAAATATTTTTTAATACACCAGTTTTTGGAAAAGTTGTCCTTTCCTATTGATTATTTTTGGTCTTCATAAAAAAAATCAATTGATGGTATACATGGGAAACATACATATTTCTTTATAGTTAATCCTTTAAATCAGATTCTATCAAAGCAGTCAGTATCGGCCCTCCAAGATCGTTGCTTGATGTAAAAGTCATTTTGTCTTTCTAGATCCTTTTCATCACCTTATAAATTTAGATATAGTTAAACATGGATATTATTTGAGATTGTACAAAATTTTTACACTAATTGATATCCATTAAAATTATTTTCTAATAGGTGATTTTATATATTTATGTACTTACTAGGATGATAATTTGCTGAAATGTTATCAGATGTTTCATACAACTTTCTTCAGTGATTTCTTTCTGTTTTTATTGGCTATTTTTTATTTATGTTTCAAATATTATCCCCTTTCCCGGATTCCCATTCAAAAGCCCATATCCTATGCCCCCTTCCCCTTCTTCTATGAGGGTATCCCCCCACCCATCCAACCACCCCTCCCTGCCTTCCCATCCTGACATTTCTGCTACACTGTGTCATGAAGCCTTGGCAGGATAAAGGGCTTCTCCTCCCATTGGTGCCCAACAAGGTTGTCCTCTGCTACATATGCAGCTGGAGCCATGGTTCTGTCCATGTGTACACTTTGGATGGTGGTTTGGTGCCTGGGAAGTCTGGTTGGTTGGTATTGTTATTCTTATGGGGACGGAAACCCCTTCAGCTTCTTCAATCCTTTATCTAACTCCTCAAATGGGGACCCCATTCCCAGCTCAAGGGTTGGCTGCTGTCCCTGCCAGCGGGGACCCAGTTATTCAGGGTTCCGAAGGGGCACTACCCTTAGACCTAATGGGGGGCGAGAGAAGAAGGAGACCAAGCAAAGTTCTGTTGTCAAGGTCTCGTTTATTGAGAGAAATGTACAGCATTTAAAGCTCTGAGGCAAAAATAGAAGCGGGAACTGAAGCTTAGGGTGGGGGAGTTTGGGAAGTGCCCAAGGATATAAGGTGAATCACTACACTGCAAGATATCCTCCTATAACAAAGAGGCCACAGTCTTCCGGGGACATGTTCTTTGAAAAGGTAGAATCCTTTTGTTTTGCTCAGGCTGAAACATCTTGTCATTGCTCCCAGGGTCTTCTTGGGAGAGGCTTTAGTTCAACAATCTCATGTCTATATGGCAGTCATTTCAAGGTTGAACCTCTGTGGCTATGCAGCCCAGAGTCACGTAGCCACTTTGAGCTAAACAGTCACAAAACGGCCAGGCCCAAATCCAATATGGCTCACTACAGGCTGCAAGCATCTGCCTGTATTTGTCATGCTCTGGCAGAACCTCTCAGGAGACAGCTATATGTCTCCTGTCAGCATGCACTCATTGGCATTAGCAATATTGTCTGAGTTTGATGGCTGTATGTATATGGGCTGGATCCCTAGGTGGGGCAGGCTCTGAGTGGCCTCCAAAATTTGTCTCCATAACTCCTCCTATAAATATTTTTGTTCCCCCTTCAAAGAAGGACTGAAACATCCATACTTTGGTTGTCCTTCTTCTTGAGCTTCATGTGGTTGGTGGATTGTATCTTAGGTAATCCCTGCTTTGGGGCTAATATACACTTATCAGTGAGAGCATACCTTTTTTTTTTTTTGTTTTTTTTTTTTTTTTTTTTTTTGTTGTTTTTTTTTTTGTGTGTGTGATTCGTTTACCTCATACAGGATGACACTTTCTAGTTCCATCCATTTGCCTATGAACTTCATAAAGTCATTGTTTTTAATAGTTGAGTAGTACTCCATTGTTTAAGTGTACCACATTTTCAGTGTCCATTCCACTGTTGAAGGACATCTGGGTTCTTTCTAGCTTCTGGCTATTATAAATAAAGCTGCTATGAATACAGTGGAACATGTGTCCTTGTTATACGTTGGAGCATCTTCTGCAGATATGCCCGGGAGTGGTATAGTTGGGTCCTCAGGTAGTACTATGTCCAGTTTTCTGCCACCAGACTGATTTCCAGAGTGGTTATACCAGATTGCAATCCCACCAACAATGGAGAAGTGTCCCTCTTTCTCCACATCCTCACCAGTAACTGTTGCCACCTGAGTTTTTTAATCTTAGCCATTCTGACTGGTGTGAGGTAGAATCTCAGTGTTGTTTTGATTTGCATTTCCCTGACAACTAAGGATGTCAAATGTTTCTTTATGTGCTTCTCAGCCATTCAATATTCCTCAGCTAAGAATTCTTTGTTTAGCTCTGTACCCCATTTTTAAAATATGGTTATTTGATTCTCTGGATTTAAACTTATTGAATTCTTTGTATATATTGGATATTAGCCCTCTATCAGATGTAGGCTTGGTAAAAATCTTTTTGTCTGTAGGTTGACATTTTGTCCTAATGACAGTGTCCTTTGCCTTACAGAAGCTTTGCAGTTTTATGAAGTCCCATTTGTCAATTCTTGATCATAGACCATAAGTCATTGATGTTCTGCTCAGGAAATTTTCCCCAGGCCCATGTGTTTGAGGCTGTTCCCCACTTTCTTTCTATTACTTTGAGAGAATCTGGTTTTATGTAGAAGTCCTTGACTTGGACTTTGAGCTTTGTACAGGGTGATAATGGATTGATTTGCACTCCACATTCTGACCTTCAGTTGAACCAGCACCATTTGTTGAAAATGCTATCTTTTTTCCATTGGATGGTTTTAGCTTCTTTGTCCAAAATCAAGTGATCTTAGTTGTGTAGGTTCATTTCTGGGTCTTCAATTCTATTCCACTGACCTATCTGCCTGTCCCTATACCAATACCATCCAGTTTTTCTCACTATTGCTCTATAATACTGCTTTAGGTCAGGGGAGGTAATTTCCCCCAGATTTGTTATTGTTCAGGATAGTTATCACTATCTTAGGTTTTTTGTTATGCCAAATGAATTTGAAAATTGCTCTTTTTAACTCTTTGAAGAATTGAGTTGCAATTTTGATGGGGATTGCATTGAATGTATAGATTGCTTTTGGCAAGGTGGCCATTTTTACAATATTAATGCTGCCAACCCATGAGCATGAGGTTTCTTTCCATCTTCTGAAATCTTCAATTTCTTTCTTCAGAGATTTGAAGTTCTTGTCATACAGATCTTTCACTTGCTTGGTTAGAGTCACACCAAGGTATTTTATATTATTTGTGACTATTGTGAATTGTATTGTTTCCTTTATTTCTTTCTCAACCCGTTTACCCTTTGAGTAGAGGAAGGCTACTGAGATAATTTTAAACCAAGCCACTTTGCTCAAGTTGTTTATTAGGCTTAGTAGTTCTCTGGTTAAAATTTTGAGGTCACTTAAGTACACCATCTTATCATCTGCAAATAGTGATGTTTTTACTTCTTCCTTTCCAATTTTTATCCCTTTGACCTTTTGTTGTTTTCTGATTGCTTTAGCTAGGAGTTCGAGGACTATATTGAATAAGTAGTGAGAAAGTGGCAAGCCTTTTCTAGTCCCTGATTTTAGTGGGATTGCTTCAAGTTTCTTTCCATTTAGTTTGATGTTAGCTACTGGTTTGCTGTACATTGCTTTTACTATGTTTAGGTATGACTCTTGAATTCCTCATCTTTCCAAGTCTTTTAACCTGAAGAGGTGTTGAATTTTGTCAAATGCTTTCTCAGCATCTAATGAGATGATCCTGTGGATGTTTTTCTATGAGTTTGTTGATGGATATCCATATATTGAACCTTCCCTGCATGCCTGGGATAAAGCCAACATGGTCATGGTGAATGACTGTTTTGATGTATTCTTGGATTCCGTTTGTGAGAATTTTATTGAGTATTTTTGAGTCACTCTTCTTGAGTGTTCTCTGCCTTCATGACTGGTAACAGTGTAGCTCCTGCTCTGGCAATAATTTTAATTTTGTCACTTAGTCCTCAGTCCCTCTAGTCACTTACCTTCGATCCATTCAATTGTTTTTCAGTTTTTGACTTGGCTATTTTTCTTCCTTTTTTCTTCAAATACTCTGCCTTGACTGCTTTGAGTAATTTTGCAAATCTTATCCTGGATTGTACTTAGAAAAAAAATCATTTATAGCTCTTCATTATATCCCGAATTTAACCATTTTTTAACTTAGGATATGTTCACTGTACAAAGTATCAGGTTTTGTAGACAATTGTTTCAAGTATATGATTGACTGTGACCATAAGTATCTGTTTACTCTCTTCTACACTCTCCTTTCAAATACTCTGTCACATTTTCACACATGCATACACACACACACACACACACACACACACACACACACACTTGCATACACACAGGCATGCACGCAAGCACACACTTACTTCTACATATACTACATACATAGTTTTACTATCTATAAGGACTTCTAGCAATCACAAATGAGAGAAAGTGTGACATTTGTATTTGTGAATATACATAATGATCTCTATCCAGTTAAATCCATTTTTAATAAGTGATGTAATTTCAGTCTTAATGGTTAAAGAAAATTCTCCGATGTGTACCTTTTACAATTAAAATTTTGTGACATTTATTATACTTATTTTTTCCCATTCACCCAACTGAAATATAACAGCCAAATTCTACATTCTCTTTTGTGAATAGTACTGCAATACACATGGATGTGCAGTTGTCTCTGCTAATGCTGACGTAGTATCCTTTGTGTATGTACCTAGAAGTGGCATATTTGGCATTCCTACTTTTAGGTTTTTCTATGAGAAATTTCACACTGATTTCTGTAGTGGATAGATGAGTACACATTACTGTCACCTCTGTACAAGGCCCACAAATAGTATTGGACCATTGTTGCTGTTGTTGTTTTTTCTTACTTTAAAAGCTTTTCTATTAGGTTGACAATAACTACATTCCCACACAAATATTAATTTTGTAAGAAATGTAGGTCAAAAGCAAGTTACATAATAAATTCATTGAGGCTAATAAGCAGTTTAATTTTAAGTGACTGCCTCCTCTTGGACTATTGCAGTAAATCTGTGATTTGGGGATATCAGGAGGTAAAGGTGGATGAACAACTACTCATGAATTTTCCCTGTCTGGCGTAGGACAGCTCATCAAAACCGCTCAGCTACAATCCATGCAAGTTGTTTCTGATGCTGGCTTGGCACGGATTCATCCCAGTGTCTGTGTTTCTTGTTAGCATTCCTGGGATGCTGAGTTGGTTAATATTCCACTCACATAGAGAAGCCTGTCTTTTCAAAAGCTTTTCAGCACAACACATCAACACTTTTTTTTTTTAAACTTCAAATTATTTCTATTTTCTGCTGAACCTTGCTGGGGAAATTGACATTTTGTGCTATCCAGCCAGTGACTCATTCACACATTTTGTTTTGTCCACAGTGGTTCAGTGCCTCTTGCCATCCTATTAACTAGCACAGTTATTATTCTGGCTTTCATTCACATTGCACGATTAATGCCTGCTTCCCTGCATCTGCAGTAAAGCTAAAGCTTTTGCCAAATCTCTTTAATAACCAAATTGCTGATCATAAAGAAGGAACACAAATATTAAGACAATATTTGTCTCACAGTACCAAAGGATTTAATGTTATGTTGCTACTAGGCAGAGACGACTCAGAGAGGCAGTTGGATGTGAAAAGCAGATGCTGTTTTGTGGAGCTTTAGAAAGAGCATCTCTGAAAACCATAGATGCAATGGTTTTGAATTTTGTACATTAGTTTCAGCGACTCATTTGAAATATCCTAGTCTGATGTTTTATTTACTGTAGCTACGTAATAATTAAGATCCTCGATTTAAAGAATACTTCTAAATGAGACTGTGATTTTGAATGACAGAATAAAAATATCTATATTTCAATGTTATGACTACATTTAAAGGCACATATGTTTTGCTTACGCATTCATAGTCAATGCATATTTTCCTTTATTCTTTTATTTTAAAAAGAGCTTTATCTCAATTTTTATCATTACCATTGGTTTGTAAATGAATTTAAGCTTTTCAAATCAAGAAATTATGTTTTTAGGATTGCTATGGTATTCAGCATCATTAATTTTTGTCTCTGTTCTCATGGCTTCACTGAATTCAACCCATAGCATCAAGTGTTGTAGTTTCTTTTGTTAGAATATAGTCTACTACTTAGCTACAGCGCTATATCTTTTAGATAAATCTAGAATGTGGGTAAACCTATTATACATCACAAATAAGTAATAATGGGTAATAATGGCAGTGCTGCCTTAGATTATAGAGGACATTTTCAGTCATTCTTTCTTATAAAAATAATAACATGTCACTTCCAAAACAAGAAAATTTTCTCATCTACTACATCTTAAAAATAAAGAAATCCAAATACCTCTTTATTTTCCCTAGTTGTACACTGAACATCAAAGCTCCCTATAGAGCTTTCATGATAATCTTAAATAACAGACATATATTGCTTCTTTTAACTAGAGGGAGCCTTGAACACCTTTAAAAAAACCAAGTACTACAATTGATGAGATAAAGGTCTTATTATCTTCATTTAGTTATATTATGGAGCCAAGAGAACGTGTCTCACTAAGTGTTAGTTTCAGTCATCTGGGGGAAAGAGGCAATCCAGAGTCACTATATTTGTCCATGGAACAGTATTCCACACTTGTTTTATCCCCTGGTATTTTTATCTGATTCACTTCTTCTACAGAAAGTGAAATGGCACCATGTCTCCCTTAGCTGGTATTAGTTTCCATTCATTAGCCCAAACCAGTCCATTGTACTTAAGAGGGTGGTTTTACTTAAAATTCATATCCTTTCCTTAAAAGCAAAGATTGTGTGAGAGGAACTGTGGTTTCAGTTAATAATAATGGTATTTTTGTTATTGAGTTCAGTTTGTAAGAGTGGTCAGCAAAGAGGAGGATAAAAGCATAAAGCTTGTAGGCTTAAGACAAAAATAAAAATGAACAACAATACTGTGAGTAGACCTGGACCACCTCATGCCTAAAGCTGTGTTAGCATCTCTTTCCTATTACACTCCTTCCTTGAGACCCAATGTATATTACAGAAATAAAGACTTTTTGTTATTAAATTAAATAGACTGTAACTTCCCCAAATCATCTACCAATGTGCTACTTCCTTTCCACTACACACTTAAAAGCACACACATGTCATAGTGTACACACTCAGGTTGCTGGGAAACCTCCACAAAGAGAAGGGAAGTCAGGATAGATATGCAAGCAACCAGTGTGAATTCTGAGAGAGTGCTACCACTTGGAGCACATGCCACACGGTTATGAAGAATGGTGTGACGGGACACTCAAATCCAGACATAATAAGATATCACTAGCTGTTCAGACTACCTTGTCTGGATTTTCACTTGTGCTTGTGTGGGAGAAAGGAACAAAAGCGTGGAAGTCTGCTACAAGAAGATCTCTCTAAATTAGTTCAGGAGGAACAATTTGTTGTTCAGACAACTATTTCAGTTTTGTTCCTTCGTCAGTTATAACAATAGAAAGCAAAACAAAACAGCTGGGACATTTCAGACTGCTTCCCAAATTATGAACATCTGGAACATCTACTTGGGTTACCCTGTCCCCTCCCATTACGTGACAGAACAGGTATGAAGAGTACAGGAACTTCAAGACCCAGTTCTCTATGTTCCAACTCTGGATTGCATTTTTACTGAAATGTTTTCACTCAGTCAGCACAAGTATATATTACATAATGTGGATCAACCATGCCATCATTCAGTGATACTCTTTTTATCTCTAGCTAAAAATGTTATATCTATGTATTGTCTTAAATGTTTGGTACATATTCAAACACTAGAGTGTCCTGTTAATATTAGTTTAATTCTTTCTAGTTCACAGAGAAGAAAAATGATATGCAAAAACTATAGCATTATGAAATGAAGGGTTTTAGAGTTGAGTTGAAGTGTAGCCTTAGCACCATGAACTGCTGCCTGAACACAAAACTGCTGTAGACGGATTGCTGCATTTTCTATTCTCAACCTCTAACAGTAACACACTAAGGAGGAAGTTGTATCTTGGCAGCCCTAAACCTCCATCTATTTTCTCTGGAACTCCAGTCCCAGACTTTTCTAGGGTCTAAGATCTTGCTGGAGCACTCAGAAAGCCATCTTCATTGGGAACTTCTGAAAGTCTTTGCTCTGTAGAATGGATTGTTCTTGGAGTCATTTAGGGAGTGGAACCAGCAATATGTATATTACTGAGTTCTGTCCTGAAAACTACTGAGCTGGCTAATGGTACCATTTCCTTTTCTGTACAACAGTAGATAACCCATGTTGTTCTTCTGGACTTTTCTAATCAGAGCTCCATCCCCTTTGTGATTCTCAAGATTTGCTGCCAAATTCAGCTTGCAATAGAAGCCCTTCCTTCTGATGTTTTCTCTTAGAAGCACTAGCAATTCCTTTTTACTCTTTTCTGACACATCTGAATAGTTTTCATCTCAGCATTAGGTGAAATAGAATTCAGTGTTATCTCCACCTGGGAAAAGCTCCTCCAGTACACTGTGACTCAAATCCTCAGATTATTATTTGTAGATAAATATCTCAAGCAATTTGCCATATACAACTGAATTCTTTCTAACCCAGAACTCTGATGCGCAATGTTCTAAAATTCAAAGTAGAGTGCTAGTATTTATATAATATACTATATACTATAAAATATAATATATATACACTAACTGTATACTAGACACTATGCACTATACTATATACTACATATATGTTAATATATTGTACTACCATAGTGAGGGTGCTTCACAACCCCATTCCCCTCTTACCACCCTAGAATACCCCTATACTGGGGCATCGATCCTCCACGAGATCTAGGGACTCCTCTCCCAGTTGATGCTAGATAAGGCAATCCTCTGCTACATATGCAGCTGGGGCTCCAGGTGTACACTTTGGAAGGTGGTTTAGTCTCTATGAGTTCTGGGAGATCTGGTTGGTTGATATTATTGTTCTTCCTATGGGTTTGCAATCCCCTTCACCTTCTTCAGTCCTTCCCCTAACTTTTCCATTGGTGTTCTCAAACAAGAAGCCCTCTCTCTAGCTCCTGTTTGTGCATATTTTAACAATGTACTGTTTGTATCTAGATTATCTTAAAGATACAGTAAAGGCATGATAAAATAGCAGTTGAGGGATGGATCAGTTGGTAAAGAGCTTGCTGAAAAAGCTTGAGTGTCAGGGGCCAGATTCCCATCATCAACAAAAATGCAAACACAAATCATTGGGGAGGCAGAGGTGGGATGACTCCTAAAGTCCATAAAGGTGAGTAGTCTTGGTGAGCTCAAGGCTCAATGATAATGTGTGTAATTGCTGCCGATATGTGACAAAGTATTACGCAAAAGTAGTGAATTTTAAAATGAAAAGAATGAAAACCTAGATAAATATCAGGCACCTGAACTAGATAGCAAGTTTTGAAATGCAAGGCAGACAGAGTTAATTTGGTATCAATTTGAAAGCATCCTGATTTTCTAAATATTGCATCTAATTTGTTCATATAGGATTCTAACACTCCCTTCGAAAGTAGGCTCAATCTTCCTTTTGATGAGCATTCTCTAGAACTGGTCACTATTTCTGGTTTTGCCCCCCTCTAGTTTGTGAGAAAAATCCAATTAATAGGCAAAAAGAAATGTTCTCCCAATAATAATTCATTTTAATAGTAAACATATTTTAGCACAATTACCACATTCATTTCATTCATACAAGAGGCCTTAAAGTCAATTTACCTTCTGAGTTCCTAAGATGAAGTGGGTTCTTATTAAGAAACTATAAATTACATTAAAATTAAGTCACAAGGGACTGATCTCCAGAAAGCAATTTTCTGAAAGACCACACAAATCATTTTAGGTTTCATGGAAGTTGACTGTCACTATTCTCAGGAAGAATCAGAATAAACATAAGCAATGAAGGCTGGAAATGACACTAAGATATTTCATTGATTGCAGATTTCTTTTATTTAAGTGATAACTATGACTTCTCTACAGTGTGACCTAGAAGCCTTTTGCCCTGCCAAGGTTGGACCCCCTAGTGTAGGGGAATGTTAGAGTAGGGAGGCAGGAAAGGGTGGTGGTTGGATAGGGTACCACCCTCATAGAAGAAGGGGAGGAGGATAGAATAGGGAGTTTATGGATGGGAAACCAGGAAAGGGGACAACATTTCAAATGTAAATAAAAAAATAGTCAATAAAAACAAGTATTGGTTGGAGAGATCAGGAATTCAAGGGTCATATCTAAACATAATAAAGGCAATTTACTGCAAACTAACAGTCAACATCAAATTAAATGGAGAGATACTTGAAGCAATCTGACTAAAATCTGAACAAGGATACCCACTCTTACCATATCTATTCAATATAGTACTCAAAGTGCTAGCTAGAATAATAAGACAACAAGAAGAGATCAAGGGGATAAAAATTGGTGAAGAAGAATTAAAAGTATCACTATTTGCAGTGACCCAAAAATTCTAACAAAGAACTTCTCTGGCTAATAAACAATTTCAGCAAAGTGACTGAATATAAAATTAACTCAAATAAATCAGTAGCTTTCCTTTATACAACTGATAAACAGGCTGAAGAAAAAAGTAGGGAAACAATTCTCTTCACAATAGCCACATTTAATATAAAATATCTTGGGGTAACTCTAACCAAACAAGTGAAATATCATTATGATAAGGACATCAAGTCTCTCAAGAAAGAAATCGAAGATCTCAGAATGTGGAGAGATCTCCCATGTTCCTGAATTGGCAGAATTAACATAGTAAAAATGGCTACCATACCAAAGGTAATCTACAGATTCAATGCAGTCCCCATCAAAATTCTAACACAATTCTTCAAAATATGGAAAAAGCAATTTTCAAATTCATCTGGAAAAGCAAAAAACCCAGAATGCCTCAAACAATTCTTAACAATAAAAGAACATCTGGGATAATTACCATCCCTAACCTCAAGCTCTACTACAGAGCAATAGTGATAAAAACTTTATGGTATTTGTATAGAGACAGACAGGTGGATCAATGAAATAGAATTGAAGACCCAGAAATAAAACCACACATTTAAACACAATTGATCTTTGACAAAGAAACCAAAAATATACAATGGAAAAAAGAAGGCATCATCAATAAATGGTGCTGGTCTAACTGTTTGTGTGTAGAAAAATGAAAATAGACCCATATTTGTCTTTATGTGCAAAGCTCAAGTCCAAGTGGATCAAAGACCACAATATAAAACCAGATACACTGAATCTAATAGAAGAGAAAGTGGTAAAGAGTCTTGAATTCATTGGCACAGGCCAAAATTTACTGAACAGAACTCCAATGACTCATGCTCTAAGATCAAGAATTGATAAATGGGACCTCATGAAACCGGAAAGCTTCTGTAAGGCAAAGTACACAGTCAATAAGACAAATTGGCATCCTACAGATTGTGAAAAAATCTTCACTAACCCCACATCTGATAGGGGGTTAGTATCCAAAATATATAAAGAACTCAAGAAGTTTACCACCAAAAAAACAAACAACCCAATTAAAAAATGGGGTATAAAACAAAACCAAGAAATCACAATAGAGGAATCTCGAATGGCTGAGAAGCACCTAAAGAAATGTTCAAAATTCTTTGTGATCAGAGAAATGCAAACCAAAACCACCCCAAGATTCTACCTTACACGAGTCAGAATGGCTAAGATCAAAACCTCAGGTGACAACACATGTTAGTGAGGATGTGGAGAAAGAGGAATGCTTTTCCATTGCTGGTGGGATTGCAAACTGGTACGACAATTCAGGAAATCAATTTGGAGGTTCCTCAGAAAACTGGAAATAGACCTATCTAAAGACCCAGCAATACCACTCTTGGGCATATAGCCCAAAGATGCCCCACTGTGCCACAGGGGCACATGCTCCACATGTTCATAGCAGTCTTATTAGTGATAGCCAGAAGCTGGAAACAACTCTGATGTCCCACCACAGAAGAATGGATACAAAAAATGTGGTTCATTTACACAATGGAATACTACTCAGCTATTAAGAAAAAGGACACCCTGAGTTTTGCAGGCAAATAGAACTAGAAAATTTCATCCTGAGTGAGGTAACTCAGGCCCAGAAGGACATGCATGGTATGTTCTCACTAATAAGTGGCTATTAGCCACCCCCCAAAAAAAATTCAGAATACTCAAGATACAGTCCAAAAAATTCAAAAAGGTCAACAAGTCAAAAGGGCCAAATGAGGATGCCTCAATTCTACTTGGAAGGGAGGAGAAAGCAACCAAAGGGGGGAGGGAGAGACAGGGAACAGAAAAGGAATGGGTGTGGAGGGAGAGGGGAACATGGTCTGGTATTGGGTGGGGGAAAAGGACTGAAGCCCTTACAGCTAGCAGAAAGAATTGAAACAAGCGACCTGGGAGAGAAAAGGTTTGGAGGACCCTCTAGAATATACCAGAGACCTGGTAAGTGAGAGACTTTCAGGACTCAAAGAGGGAGACCCTAGATGAAAAACCCTACAGTGAGGAGAGGGAACTCATTGAATCCATCTCGAGAAGAAAGACAGGGCATCAAGTGAGGGATGGGGTTGCTATCCCATAGCCAAACTCTGACCTATACATAATTCTTCCTGTCTGAAAGAAATGCAAAGATGGAGATGGAGAAGAGCCTGAGGAAAAGTACGTCCAGTGACAGGCCCAAAGTGGGATCCAGCTCAAGTAGACGCCCTAAGACCTGACACCTTTACTGAGGCTATGGGGCGATCACAAAAAGAACTACTACGACTGTTCTCTGAAAGGCCCAACAAGCAGCTGGAAGAGTCAGATGCAGATATGTGCACCCAAGCAATGGACAGAAGCTGCTGACCACTTTTTGAGTTAGGGAAAAACTGGAGGAAGCTAAAGAGGAAGGCAAGCTTACAGGAGGACCAGCAGTCTTAATTAATCTGGAACTCTGAGATCTCTTAGACACTGACTAGATCACCAACCAGGCAGTACACCATCTGAGATGAGGCCTCCAACACATATACAGCAGAGGACTCCTGGGTCTGGGTTCAGTCAGAGAAGATGCACTATACCCTCAAGAGACAAGAGGCCCCAGAAGTTTAGAGGTCTGGTGTGGTGGGTGGGGTAGAGACAGGCGGGGGAGGAGGTTTGAAATAGGAGGGTGGGGGGAGGTATGAGATGTAGAACTCTCAGGGGGTGGACCAGGAGGGGAATAAAATCTGGAGTGTACAAATAAATAAAAAAAATCTCCCTCTTAAAAATAAGTAAAACAAAACAAAACAATACATCTTACGGTTTATGAGGAAAATTGCAAGGACTGAGCAAGTATGTTGCTCCACAGCGGTGTGGCTCCAAAGTCCTAGGCAGATAGGGAATGGGCTGGGTCTCACAATTGTTCAAGCTTTGTAAGATTTAGAATATGTAAAAGTTTTGTATTAAATAATTGTGATTTGATCATCTTACTCATCTAAATTCCACGTGAACTCCATTCTTAAGTACATCCTAATTCAAGCCAGGGTTATGTAAAGCAAGGCAATTGAATGAAGTAAAGGTTCTTTTTTCCTTATTTTTCTTTGATGTTGACAGTTTTATCTCATGACATGCCTGGTGTATTGAAGTTATCAACTGGAAAGAATGTTTTGTCTCTGGCTGTCTGGTTTAACTTGCTTCATTGGGCAGCATCACATTTTCATGATAAAGACTGTTTTCAAATCTATGAAGATCATTGGGGTACAGATGGAGATAGAGGCTTAGAAATCTCTCCCGTGAGTAAGAAGAGGACAGGCTTTTCCTAACAGACTTTTCTCAGATGACTATTATCAACAATCCTCATATTTTTCTGGCACTCCTTAATTGTCACCCTTGCAACAACAGGCCAGATAGAGATCTGGAAACATGTCAGACTTCATTTTATTTTCCTGACCTTGGGTGATTAATAAGGGATCCAAAATGAGAATATAAGAACAACAAACAGCATTCTTTCATTTACGTTGTCTGCAAAAACCATGAGGGGACATGGAGCAGTTGGTAAATGTTTTGCAAAACATGAGTTTGAGCCTCAGAACCCACATTTATCCCTCTTCTCATACGATCAGAAGAGAGGAGTGGGGAAAGGGCTGTGAGGGGGCTACTGAAGGAGAGGGGTGTTGCCATGTAAGTGAACATAATTAATGGAAAAGATGAAAAGAGTTGGGCTTAGTGGCATGTGCTTGTTACTCCATCACTAGGGAGGTGAAGACAGGAGGGTACTTAGGCTGGGTAACCAACTATCCTGACCTGCTTAATGAGTTCTGGCCAGAGAGGGATGGACCCTGTCACAAGAGAAAGGTGGGCGGTGCCTGAGGGAAACTACTTGAAATTTTCTTCTATATTTCACACTCTCCCTCCCTTTCTCCTCTCTCTCTCTCTCTCTCTCTCTCTCTCTCTCTCTCTCTCTCTCTCTCTTTCTCCCTACCACCCTCCCTCCCTCCCTCTCTCTCCTCTCTATCCCTTTCTCCCTCCTTCTCTCCCTCCCTCTTTCTCCTCTCTATCTCTGTCTCTTGCACACAAACCCAAATACAGATAGACAAAGACACACAGAAACACAGACACACACACACACACACACACACACACACACACACACACGAGCATAGGAATGCACCAACAGTGTGTCTCTCTCTTTTTTATAATCTTACCTTGCCACTGTTTGTGGTCCTTTGCTGTGGTTAGAAGAGTTTCATCCAGCTTGATGGCAATTATTTGAGCTGTGTACCTTCCATCAGGCAGTTCCCTGTTACCACCAGCAGCACTGCTGACGGAGGGTGGCTAGAAGTGAAAAACAGCTGTCTCTTCATTCTTACCGTCCCTCTCTGGGGGTCACTGTAAAGGGATGACAGAGAAACACCAGAGGGATTTCCACTGTTATTTACCCTTGGTATGCAGTGGCACTGGAGAACAACAGTAAGCATTGGTTGGAGATTTTATCACAAGTCAAACTCAATTTCTTTCTAACTCTGTGTTTCAAAATGTATTCCTAGTTCCAGAAAATTTTTTCTCAACACTTCATCTAATTTCTTTCATCCCTGGTATGTGTATGTGTGTGTGGGGTGGGGTGGGGTGGTAAAATTGTTATCATTCATCTGCTTGCTCCAATGAGGATGAGTATCCTGAAAGGTTAATTAAAATCAAACTCATGTATTGAGACTGGCCAGTGGAAAAGGCAATGTAGCCAAACCATGACCTGGTAATTATCACAGACAAGGACTCCCTTACGGCAAATGGTGGTTATAAAACAGCCTTTATAACTCCACATTGGCTTTGATTTCTGGTAAGGCTTTGGAATTGTTAGGATGCTGGTGGCTTCTTAGAACAGCCTACAGGTGGACTTCAGTGCTGAGAAAAGTTGAGAAGAAATTATGCATGTCTACTCTCTCTATTTGTTTTATTTTTTTCTTTCTCCAAGTTTGGCATGGGCAGACAGTCAAGGAGGAACAAATGAGGAGAACTTCATTATATTAGGATTAACAGCTTTAAGTGGGGAAACCATGTTGACACATGAACTCTTAGCAGTAGGATCCAAAGTGAGTGCCATTAGGAATGTGTCTCTGAGAAATGGAGTGCTCTGGTTCCCACAGATCTCTGGAGCAGCCTTTCTCATAGTCTGGAAACACAGCTTTCAAAAGCAGTAAGGCCTGAGGGTGGAAACAGCAGCAGGAATAAATTTCCATCTGAAATTAAAGCACAGAATCTTGGAGAATAATATGGGCCTGAATTTCCCTGCCTCTAGCAGGAAGCCAAATCCTGGGGGCTGGACAGTGGGCATCTGAGAGAGTTCCCTGCCTAGGGAGGCACAAATCTGAAATCCCCTGATTGTCTGGTGAGTCTTATAGGCAGCCCTTCTTCTCTTCCTCTTCTAAGAAGTAATCAAAGAAGTATCTGTCAAGATCTCACATCCTCTGATATCTATAGCAAGGTAGATTAGATGAATATATATGTAAGGTAAGTAAGGAGAAAAATGGGAGTAATCAGGAAAGAGTTCTCAAAACTAGAGGGGATGGGGGAAATGCTTTTGGTGAGCTCAGATTGGAAGGAGGCTTCAACCACAGCAGTGCTAGAGAAGTGTACACTTAATTGCCACAGGACTGTTTGTACCCAGGAGGATTGCTCAGCTTCTAGTTGCTACCCGGTCATAGCCCAGCACTGTATAGCTGCTGTTGCAGTGGGCTCCAGTAGACAATCAGTTATTAATAGGGAAATCTGAGATGTCATCATATTCAGTTGTCCTTGTTCCCCTCTGGGCTCTGGGATCAGGTCAATTTCTATCCATCTTAGATGTTTCGTTTTCCTAGCTGCTGCTTCACTGAAATCTGCCACTGTCACTGAATCATGGCAATGGACTGACTGTCTGTCTACCAGGTAGGTTCCTTGCTCTTGTGGTTTTAGCTCTTGGATATTGTGGATTGCCCTGGTGCTGTCTATATGTTGATGTTCATTGTGACAGGTTGCCCCTGAGGGGAAATAGATCACACACTCTGGTGATCTCACTGAAATTTCTTCCCCATTCTAACTGGTCAGGTAAAGGCTAGAGCCTATGATTGGGATGTGGAAGGAAAAGGTGGGCCTAGATGTCTGAGAGAAGGAAAGGAAGGAAAAAAGAGAGGGGACAGAGGAGGAAGAGGTGGAAGCCAATATGGAGCAGAACCACATGGCCAGGAAAAACTGCAATTAGCAAAAGGTCTCAATAGCTGGAAAATAAGGGAGGATAGAGATGGCTCTGCTCAATCTTGGCATATACTCATACATATAATAACTGGGCTGTGTGTTTTATAAGGGCTTACTGGGAATGGAAATTACTTCAACACTTGGATGTTAAAACATTCTGAATCTGTGCCCTCCCCCCACCCCTTCCCTTTCATCAAGGCCTCCAAATCTCAGTATTTGCTAATCCTTTTGTATTTTGATTCTTCTCTGATCAAAACATTTTATACCTCATGCTTATTCAGAACATTTATTTATTATTTTTTTCAATTTTTCTTTTTGTTCAACAGGTCAGGTCAGTAACTTTAAGAAAACCCCATAAACTAAGATATTTTAATAACAGAAATGTCCATCTCACAGTTATGATGGTTGAAGCATGAGAGTGATATGCTAACCAGTTTAGTTCCCTGGTAAGAGCTGTCTTCTCTCTTAAAGGCCATCTCCCTCTTGATGAATGTTATAGGGATGTAGAGAGGTGGTGAGCATAACTTGCCCTAAACAAGGTAGGTGCTCTACCAGTCAGCTACATCACCGAATGCCACAGCAAAGACAAGTGGATACCCTGAGAGTCACTGACTAAATCTAAAGAAATCTATCATTATAAAAATTCACACATCAGCAATCTCGATTTTCATGCAAAAGCTAGCGATAGCTTAAGGAGTCAGCCAATGAAGAGCATTTCCTCATGAAACCAGGGGTTAACTCTCCTCTCCACCTGCCTTACTTTTGAGGAGGAAAATAAACGGTTCCAGCTCATCTGTGAAGAGACTTTCTATTGTAATACAAGCTATGCATCTCCAGACAAAAGCATTGATATCCTGCTAGGTTAATGCACAGTTTCATGATTTTCCAAGAGAGATTTTTCAGACTTATTTCATCATTAGATAAATCCTCCTGAGATGTGATGATTTCTGCCTTCCCACAGAGTCGATGCCTCATGTTGTCTGGCAGCATTTCTGAATGCTACCACCCACACAGCTCAATTCTAAATTGTTTTTCTCAATAGAATAAGACCAATGATTTACAGCAACCATCACATCCAAGTTAGGTCTGGAATTGTTATCTATGAATCTAAATGTTATGTGTTATTTTTCTGTTGTTTTCCTTACTCATTTAGCATTTTGTTTAGAAGTGAACTTAGATATCTGATTTACAGAAGACTTGAAGGCTTCCTATCAAGTGAAAATCTCATGCTAACATGGTATAATTATTAAAATCAAAGATATTGATACTTGAACACTATTATTAACTGAAATTTGTATCAGTTCTTTTGGTTGAAAAGTCAGATTTCCACTATTATAGTGAAAGAACTGAGGTCATAAATTTTAGAGACATACAGCATACATTTCACTTACACATCTGGTGATTATAATCCAAGGTCCAGTGGCAATTTTGCTTTAGAAAGTTGGTGAGTGTGGTGACCCAGCAAGAACACATGGTGAAGTAAGCATGTGCATCATCAGGTAGAAGCAACAAGAGCTAAGACTAGTCCATCAGTCTTCCAGGACACACAGTTACCTAAGGACCTCGATGTGTCCTCCTAGCCTTCCATAAGTTCAATCATTTCTTGGTATCAGTGCTCCATGAACCAAACATATAACCCATGTACTTTTGGGGATACTCATTTAAATCCCAGAAACTTGACTTTGTCAGTTCTTCTATGACTATGCTTTTTCTGTTCTAGAACCAAATCTAGAGTACTGTTTTGCAACCCTCTCTCTTATAGCTTCATTCTCCTCAATTTCTTTAAATCTGTGCACGACTTTCATGACATAGGCACACATTTCTTCTATTGTAAACTTCTGGACAAATGATCCTACAAACTGTCTTACTATAATGCTGTGTGTGTGTGTGTGTGTGTGTGTGTGTGTGTGTGTGTGTGTGTGTGTGTGTCTGTCTCTCTGTCTTTCTGTGTGTATATGTATACACACAATGATCATAGTGAATAGTTTATTTCTCAACACAAAAGAGTAGTTATGGATATTGCATATGACTAATTTCTCTACTATAGTAACCATTTTGCTACTTATTCTATAACACTGTACTATAAAACTCAAATACACATAACAAAAATTTTTTTAAAGATAGAGCTATATATACCTAAGGAATTTCCACTCCTATCATCCTTTTCTTCTTTTCTCCCTCCATCCCACTTTTTTCCTCTTTCTCTTCCTTCCTTCTTTCTTTCCTTCCTTTCTTCCTTCCGTCCATCTTCCTTCCTTCCTTCCTTCCTTCCTTCCTTCCTTCCTTCCTCTCTTCTTCTTTCTGATTGTTATTTTCATGTAGTAACAAAACATTTATTGAGTTTAGCAAGTGAAAGTACTACGCAAGCCCTATCCTATGTTGCCTTTGGCTTTAATACAGCTTCCATGCTTCTAATTTTACCAAAATCCATTCTTATAGATTCATGTCAAATGTGATAAAACACAGAGAATAATTTTTTTGTTATATGAACACATCATTTGATAGCTGTATAGAAGGTTCCATGATCATTTGCATAAAGTACAAATTTCTTAGCAAGATCGAAGGGAGTCCTTCCTGCTCTGGTGCCTGCTTGCTCTACATCTGTCTCTAGCTTGATTTGACTACATATAGGTCAAAGCCTCTATAGGAAGCTGCCTCTGCTACCTCCTATGGGAAGGAGTCTGGAAGCCAGGCATTTCCCACTAAAGCTGGAGATGATTTTAGTTGTTGCCCATTTTATAATGGTAGTTTATGAATGATCCTTAGTCAGACAACTGTGTACCTAAGATTCTAATTTAATAATAGTGGCTTTTTGTTACTTAAGCCTACTAAGTCTGAAGAAAAAATTTTACAGTAATATATGTTCCATCCTTGAGCTGGATGGTCTAATACATCATCCCCCTTTAGCAAATTCTCTTATAAATTGCTGCTTGGGTATTTAGTGGATCATTTCAATATTATTTAATATTTCTAAACATCTACAGATTACCCGATTTCATATTGGGAACCAGGACTCTAAAATATGTGGTATCAGGAACCAATACTGAGTACAGGTGAAAATAATGTTGGTTAGTAGCAGTGTGGCATTACATGTGCTTTAGTTGAACAATACATATATTTCTAGAGCTTTATACAGAAGCGTAATTAAATGGGGTGTGAAGTTTGAAGTAGTTTTAAAAGGATACTAAAGTTTATTTTATTGGAAATGTTGCAAGAGGACCAATATGAAGACAATTGGAGTCCTAGTGTCCTTGCGTGTGTGAGGCTGGTAGGAAGGAAGCAGAAGTGTTAGAAGAGAACATCTCTGCCTTTCTAGACCCAGATCAAATCCAATGGTTTAGCTAAACCCATCTCACACTCTTTTCTGCTTCAAAGACTCCTTAACTTCAGTTACTGTTGTCTTATACTATTCTGTAATTACTGTCTTAGAACATACTTCAGGATGGTAGCCTGTATCTGCTCTTCTGTATGTACACACAGAGCATTGTTGATCAAATGAAGATAGAACAGATGGAAATAAAGAAAAGGTGTTGCTTCAGAGGAGATGTTTGAATGATAAATGTCCCTCATCAGCTCATGTATTATAATGCAGAGTCTCTCACTGGGGGCATCATTTGGGGAGGTTATTGAACCTTTAGGAGGTAGAGACTTGCTAGAGAATACTTCACTAAAGGAGGGATTCAAAGGTTTATAACTTTATTCCACTTCCTGTTCCCTTCCTCCTGAAAATGTATAAAATATGATCAGCCAACTTATCTTTGCCACATGATGAATTCTATTCCTCCGAAAATGTAAGCCAAAGTAAAGCTGTTTTCATTAAGTTGTTTTTGCTGTACATCAGAAAAGTGCCTAAAATACTCAGAGAGCCTAGAAAGTTCACAGTGAGAGGACATTCTTGCCTCCATTACTGAGCAGTAATCATATGGGCAACACATTCAATGATTTGGGGGCTCTTATGTTGTTGATGAAGACTGCTGTTCTATTCAAGCTTCGTAAGTAAGTATAACACAGTGAAGATTCTGAAACAAGAACAAGTATAGTTACTATCTACTGGAATATGTAGCAAATCATCTGTAACCAAAATGCCAACAAGGCTGTTGATGCAAGTAAGGTTTTCAAGCAAGCTATAAAGGCAAACAGGGGTAGAGGGACAATTAAAGCTGGACATAAGTAACCAAAGAGTACATATCAGCTTGATTCCAGATCATCACTGAACATGAAAAAGTAATCCTTTACTCTAAGAACTCTGATTGTTTTATAGTCCAGACTTTTATAAAACAGAATTTTCTACATAATTGGTTTATATTTGTAATGTATTGAAAAGACAAGAAAAAAAAACAGTTCTGTGATCTCACTAAACCTGTTACCTTGGAGTTGTAGAGTCTGTGACGAGATTGCTTTTATCTTCTCTCTCAACCTATGCTAGCTATGCTATTACTTAAAGAAGAGAGTCTGTCTGGGAACTTAGAGATCAAATTTTATGTAGAATAGTGTAATGGAGTCAGGATATGAAGGTAAAACCCCATGGTTAGTGAGTGAGTTCAAAGGATGCTGGAGGGCACTTGCCTAAACCCTCTTGTTACACACAAATTTCATGCCTCTAATTAAAAGAGGGTCTGTTCCTCAACCTGTGCAGAGCTGAGATTACTAATGTGGTTGCTAAGGGCAAAAAGTCTGAAATTACCAGAAAAACATGAATAAGGATAAAAAGCTTATAAAACTCTAACTGCTACACAAAGAGTATTGTTGATCACATGATGGTAAAATAGATGGAAGAAAAAGAAGAGTGTGATATAAGTAGAGTTGTTTGATTAAGAAATGTTTCTTTCTCAAAAGCTTATATATGTCCTGTTACAACTTTAGCTCCTACAGTCTTCCATGACAATCTAGAAGTAAATAAAATTTGGCCCACTAAAAATCATTAAATACGTACTATTTGTGATAAGGTAATGTATAAAATATTCCCAATCTATTTTATCGGGTCATGGAATTAACAAGTGTAATATGTCTTATATGGGTACCAGGTAGGGGGAAGTATGGTGGATTCACTGCATAAACAGGTTCAGTTTGCTCTTCCTCTAATAGCCTTCTAGATATGTGTGTCTGCATGCCTATAGCCACACAGCTATTATGTTGCAGAATCTGATACTATAGCGATACTACAGCAAGACTGGTTTGACTTCAAACTAGGTCCTTTTCTATGCAAATATTTTTTGATATATTTCTTTATTTACATTTCAAATGTTATTCCCTTTCCCAGTTTCCTATCCAAAAGCCTCCTAAACACTTCCCCTCCCCCATAAAGGTACCCTCCCCCAATCAACCCCCCCTTACTACCCTTCGAACATTCCCCTGTACTGGGGATCCAACCTTGGCAGTACCAAGGGCTTCTCCTTCTACTGATGCCCAACAATGCAATCCTCTGCTACATATGCAGTTGGAGCCCTGGGTCAGTCCATGTATAGTCTTGGGCAGTAGTTTTGTCCCTGGAAGCTCTGGTTGGTTAGCATTGATTTTATGGGGTTGCAAGCCCCTTCAGCTCTTTCAATCCTTTCTCTAATTCCTCCAAAGGGGGTCCCATTCTCAGTTCAGTGGTTTGCTGCTAGGGTTCCCCTCTGTATTGGACATGCTCTGGATGTGTCTCTCAGGAGAGAACTATATCCCATCCCTTTCAGCATGCACTTCTTAGCTTCATCAATCTTATCTAGGTTTGGTGGCTATATAAATATGGGCCACATGTGGGGCAGACTCTGAATTGCCATTCCTGTCACTCTCTGCTCTAAATTTTGCCTCCATATCCCGTCCTGTGGATATTTTTGTTCTCCCTTTTAAGGAGTGAAGCATCCACGTTTTGGTCATCCTTCTTCTTGAACTTCATGTGGTATATAGATTGCATCTTTGGTATTTCGAGCTTTTAGCTTAAGAATCACTTATCAATGAGTGCATGCCATGTGTGTTTTTCTGTGGTTGGGTTACATCATTCAGGATGACATTTTCTAGTTCAATTCATTTGCTTATAAATTTCATGAAGTTGTTTTTGATAACTGAGTAGTATTCCATTTTGTAGATTTTTTTTTTTTTTTTTTTTACATTTTCTGAATCCATTCCTCTGTGGAAGGCCAACTGGCTTTTTTCCAGCTTCTGGCTGTTATACATAAGGCTGCTATGTACATATTGGAGCATGTGTCCATGTTGTATGTTGGAGCATCTTTTGGGTATATGCCTAGGAGAGGTATAACTGGGTCCTCAAGTAGTAGAATGTCCAGTTTTCTGATGAACCTCAAGACTGATTTCCAGAGTGGTTGTACCAGTTTGTAATCCCACCAACAGTGGAAAAGTGTTCCTCTTTCTCCATCTGCTGTCACCTGATTTTTTGATCTTAGCCATTCTGACTGGAGTAAGGTGGAATCTCAGGGTTTTTTTGATTTACATTTCCCTGATGACTAAGGATGTTGAATATTTCTTTAGTTACTACTCAGCCATTCAATAGTCTTCAGCTGAGAATTCTTTGTTCTGTATCCCATTTTTTAATAGGGGTATTTGGCTCTCTAGAGTCTAACTTCTTGAGTTCTTTGTATATATTGGATATTAGCCCTCTATCAGATATAGGATTGGTAAAGATGTTTTTCCCAATCTGTTGGTTGCCTTTTTGTCCTAATGACAGTGTCTTTTGCCTTACAGAAGCTTTGCAGTTCTATGAGGTCCCATTTGTTGATTCTTGATCTTAGAGCATAAGCCATTGGTGTTTTGTTCAAGAAATTTTCCCCAGTGCCCATGTGTTTGAGACACTTCCCCAATTTTTACTCTATTAGTTTGAGTGTATCTGGTTTGACGTGGAAGTCCTTGATCCATTTGGACTTAAGCTTTGAACAGGGTGATAAGAATAGATTGATTTGCATTCTTTTACATGCTGACCTCCAGTTGAACTATTACCATTTGTTGAAAATGCTATCTTTTTTCCATTGGATGGTTTTTGCTACTTTGTTAAAGATCAAATAACCATAGGTGTGTGGGTTCATTTCTGGGTCTTTAATTCTATTCCACTGATCTATGTGCCTCTCTCTGTAGTAGCACCACACAGATTTTTATCACTATTGCTCTGTAATATTGCTTGAGGTCAGGAATGGTGATTCCCCCAGAAGTTTTTATTGTTGAGTACAGTTTTCACTATCCTGGGTGTTTTGTTATTTCAAATGAATTTGCAAATTGTTCTTTCTATCTTTATGAGGAATTGAGCTAGAATTTTGATGGGGATTGCACCGACCCTGTAGATTGCTTTTGGCAAAATGGCCATTTTTACTATATTAATCCTGCCAATCCATGAGCATGGGTGTTCTTTACGTCTTCTGAGATCTTCAATTTCTTTTTTTAGAGATTTGAAATTCTTGTCATACAGGTTTTTCATTTGCTTGGTTAAAGTCACACCTAGGTATTTTATACTATTTGGGACTATTGTGAAGGGTATCATATCCCTAATTTCTTTCTCAGTCTGTTTATCCTTTAAGTAGAGAAGTCTACTGAGTTGATTTAATTTTATTTTCTTATTGATTTTATCTTTATTGGATTTTTTAAATTTACATTTTAAATATTATTCCCTTCCAGATTTCCCTTAAAGAAATCTGCTATCCCATCCCTAATTTCTTTCTCAGCACATTTATCCTTTGAGTAGAGAAAAGCTAATTTGTTTGAGTTAATTTCATATCCAGTCACATTGCTAAAGTTGTTTATCAGATTTAGTAGTTCTCTTGTGGAACTTTTTTGCTCACCTAAGTAAACTATTATATCATCTGCAAATAGTGATATTTTTACTTCTTCCTTTTCAATTTGTATCCCTTTGACCTCCTTTGGTTGTCTGTTTGCTTTGGCTAGGACTTCAATTACTATATTGAATAAGAAGGGAGAGAGTGGACAGCCTTGTCTAGTCCCTGATTTTAGTGGGATTGCTTCAAGTTTCTCTCCATTTAGTTTGATGTCAGTTACTGATTTATTCTATATTGCTTTTACTATGTTTAGGTATTGGCCTTGAATTCCAGACTATTCTAGGACTTTTATTATGAAGGGGTGTTAGATTTTGTCAAATGCTTTCTCAACATCTACTAAAATAATCATGTGGTTTTTTTCTTAAATTTGTTTTTATAGTGGATTATGTTTCTGGATTTCTGTATATTGAACCATCCCTGCATCCCTGGGATGAAGCCTACTTGATCATGATGTATGATCATTTTGATCTTTTCTTGGATTTGGTTTGCAAGAACTTTATTGAGTATTTTTGCATCAATATTCATAAAGGAAATTGGTCTGAAGTTCTCTTTCTTTGTTGGGTCTTTGTGTGGTTTAGGCTTAAGAGTAATTGTGGCTTCATAGAAGGAATTTGGTACTGCTCAGTCAGTTTCTATTTTGTGGAATACTTTGGACAGTGTTGGTATGAGGTCTTCTATGAAGGTCTGATAGAATTCCGCACTAAACCCATCTGGACCTGGGCTCTTTTTGGTTGGGAGACCTTTAATGACTGCTTCTATTTCTTTACGAGTTATGGGATTGTTTAGATGGTTTATCTGTTCCTGCTTTAATTTGGTACTTGGTATTTGTCAAGAAAATTGTCCATTTTATCCAGATTTTCCAGTTTTGTTGAATATAGGCTTTTGTAGTAGGATCTGATGATTTTTTGAATTTCCTCAGATTCCGTTATTATATCTCCCTTTTCCTTTCTGATTTTGTTAATTTGTATACATACTCTGTGCCCTCTGGTTAGTCTGGGTAAGGTTTGATCTATCTTGTTTATTATTGTTTCTACTTGGTTGATTTCAGCCCTGAGTATGATTATTTCCTGCCTTCTACTTCTCTTGGGTGTATTTGCTTCTTTCTGTTCTAGAGCTTTCAGGTGTGCTGTCAAGCTGCTGATGTATGCTGTCTCCTGTTTCTTTCTGCAGGCACTCAGAGCTATGAGTTTTCCTCTTAGAACTGCTTTCATTGTGTCTCATAAGTTTGAGTATATTGTGCCTTCATTTTCATTATTCTAAGAAGTCTTTAAATTTTTTCTTTATTTTGTCCTTGACCAAGTTGTCATTGAGTAGAGCATTGATCAACTTCCATGTATGTGTATGTGAGCTTTCTGTCATTATTGTTGTTATTGAAGACCAGGCTTAGTCCTTGGTGATCTGATAGGATGCATGGGATTTTTTTTCTGTCTTCCTGTATCTGTTGAGGCCTATTTTGTGAAGGATTATATGGTCAATTTTGGAGAAGGTACCATGAGGTGCTGAGAAGAAGGTATATCCTTTTGATTTAGGATCGAATGTTCTATAAGTATCTGTTAAATCCATTTGGTTCATGACTTCTGTTAGTTTCTCTATGTTGTTTCTGTTTCCATGATCTGTCCATTGATGAGAGTGGGGTGTTGACATCTCCTACTATTATTGTGTGAGGTGCAACGTGTGATCTGTGCTTTAGTAATGTTTCTTTATGCATTTGGAATATGGATATTTAGGGTTGAGAGTTCATCTTGGTGAATTTTTCCTTCGGTGAATATGAAGTGCCCTTCCTTAGGTTGAAAGTTGATTTTATTTGATATTTGAATGGCTACTCCAGTTTGTTTCTTGGACCATTTGCTTGGAAAGTTGTTTTCCACTCTTTTACTCTGAGGTAGTGTCTGTCTTTGTCACTGAAGTGTTTTTCCTGTATGCAGCAAAATGCTGGATCTTCTTTATGTATCCAGTCTGTTAGTCTATATCTTTTTTTTTTGAGGGGGGATTGAGTCCATTTATGTTGAGAAATATTAAGGAAAAGTGTTTGTTCCTTTCTGTTATTTTCATATTTAGAGGTGCAATTATGTTTGGGTGTCTCTCTTATTTTGGTTTGTTGCAAGGAGATTACTTTCTTGCTTTTTGTACAGGGTAGTTTTCCCCCTTGTGTTGGAGTTTTCCATTTATTATCCTTTGTAGAGTGGATTTGTAGAAAGATATTGTGTAAATTTGGTTTTCTCATGGAATATCTTGGTTTCTCCATCTATATTAATTAAGAGTTTTGCTGGATATAGTTGCCTGGGCTGGCATTTGTGTTCTCTTAGGCTCCGTATGATATCTGCCCAGGATCTTCTGACTTTTATACTCTCTGGTGAGAAGTCCGGTGTAATACTTATAGCTTTGCCTTTATATGTCACTTGACCTTTTTCCCTAACTGCTTTTAATATTCTTTCTTTGTTTTGTGTGTGTGTTGTTTTGACTATTATGTATTGGGAAGAATTTCTCTTCTGGTCCAATCTATTTGGAGTTTCTGTAGCCTTCTTATATGTTTATGAATGTCTCTTTCTTTAGGTTAGGGAAATATTCTTCTATAATTTTTTGAAAATATTTACTGACCCTTTTAGTTGGGAGTCGTCACTCTCTTCTATACCTATTATCCTTAGGTTTGATCTTCTCATTGTGTCCTGGACTTCCTGGATGTTTTGGGCTAGGAGCTTTTTGTGTTTTATTTTATCTTTGATGGTTGTGTTGATGTTTTCTATGGTATCTTCTGCCCCTGAGATTCTCTCTTCTATCTCTTGTATTCTGTTGGTGATGCTTGCCTCTATGCGCCTGATCTCTTCCCTAGGTTTTCTATTTCCAGTGTTGTCTCCCTTTGTGCTTTCTCTATTGTTTCTATTTCCATTTTTAATTCCTGGATGGTTTTGTTCAATTCCTTCACCTGTTTGGTTGTGTTTACCCATAATTCTTTAAGGTATTTTTGTTTTTCCTCTTTAAGGGCTTCTATTTGTTTCTTGTATAGTCCTGTATATCTTTAAGAGAGTTATTCATGTCCTTCTTAAAGTTCCCCATCATCACCATAAAATGTGATTTTAAATCTAAATCTTGCTTTTCTGGTGTGTTTGGATATCTTGTATTTGCTTTTGTGGGAGACCTGGGCTCTAAAGGCGCCAAGTAGTCTTGGTTTCTGTTGGTTAGGTTCTTATGCTTGCCTCCAGCTATCAGGTTGTCTCTGGTGTTAGCTTGTCTTGCTGTTTCTGACAGTGACTTGACCCTCCTTATGCCTGTGTATCAGCGCTCCTGTAGACCTGTTTTCCTGTTTTCTTTCAGCCGTTTGTGGGAACAGAGTGCTCTGCTCTCAGGTGTGTAGGCGCTCCTGGTGACTGTCTTTGAGCTCTCAGTGCAGGCAGGAATTGGATGTGTCCTGCCCCCGACTGCTCCTAGGTCTCTGCACCCAGAGGGCAGAGATAGCACTAGGTGATTCCTTCTTGGGAAGGAAATATGGGTGGTGTGTACTCTTCTCTAATTTCTCAGAAGTGTCCACACTTCTGTGGGTCCAGCTCTCTCCCCCACAGGATTTGGGTGCAGGGAGATGTTATATCAACCTTTCTTGAGATTTGTCCATGATAATATTTAAATTGTCCATGAGTGTGAGTTTTAAAAATCAAAAACTGACCATTCATATAGCAGGCAGTGGAGAGTCAGAAAGCTGTAAGTTTGTACACTGTTTGCCAAGCACTAAAATTCCTATGTCATTTTCTCTTAACAATATGTCTCTTATTTTCCCAATTTTCCCCAGATGGAAATTTAAAAGGAATAGCCTTTCTCCTAATTACCTTTGTTGTAGTTTTTGTGTACATTTTCATGAGTCCATGTTAACTTAGCTGTGTCATCCTATAGATTATTTTCTGCCACCCAGTGAGTCCAGTGTTTTACGCATTTGCTTTTAATATATATCTTCACACCCATGACTCACAGTATATCCAGGAATAGTAAAACCACAGGAAGGATCATTGCAGAATGGGAAAGCTTTATCCTAACACAATTCACCTGATAATTTGTAGTCTTCGACTCTCTAGGAAAGGATGAGAAAAGAGAGACAGATCATACAATTGGATTGGATGTAAAGAGGAGTCGAGCCAGGCAGAAAGTCATCCTGTAGACATGCAGAGAGCAGCTTCCTCCAGCCAAACAAAACTCTGCCTTCCTCCTGGGACTCACAAAGCCAGAACTGAAGAAAAGACCACAAAACCAGAAAATATGAGAGTGAGAACTGTAGGGTATACATTCATGGCCCTTCTACACTATTGTTAACTAAATTGAACTAGCAGAGAAATTTATCTTAGTGATCATGCAGACCAGTAGGAGAGCTAACCTCCTCCTTTTTGTCCACTTTCTGATCTTCTCAGAAGGAAAAATTGAAAACCAGAGATAGCAGAACATCACTGTTGCAGTAAAGAGCTGGTTCTTTTGAGTTTGTCCTTTGTATTGAAGTGTTAAGCCATGTGGAAACTATTCGAAAGATGTGTATCTACCTTAGGAAAATGATGCAATAAATCAAGTCTAAGAGTCTATTAATTAATGGAAAGCATTAAAAAATCACCTATCTTGCCTGGGGAAATCACTCAGTGGATAAAAATCTTTGTCATTAAAACATGAAGTTCTGAGCATCATTAAAAAATAAGTTGCCATAGCTGTATACATATCTCTAACTCAGCACAGGGAGGAGACCCACGGACTGGAGTCTGATGTCCTCCATCCTAGCTGAAAAATGCTGACTGGCAGGTTCAGTGAGAGGACTTGGGTAAGAATGTAAGGATGAAAATGATAGAGGAAAACATCTAAATCTTTCTCTAGTCTCTACAGGTATACACAAGTGTAAATGAATATATGCCACACTCAGAAAAGAAATTATATTTCTTTTACTATATCTATTATATATAATTATAAATTATATTTCTTTTGTTATACAAACACATATAATTATAATATTTATATATTAATATGTTTGTTATATTAAATATGACAATATTTCTTTATTTCATTGCTTTGTATGAACTGACATCTGCCAAATGTATTTTTACTGATCATTGACATATTTTATTTTTTAATAATTTAATTATGATGAGGATATGAAAATAGTATGTGTTAAAAAGTGCAACATTTCCAAGCACACATAGAGCATACTTTGATCTTATCAACCTAATATAACCACACTTCTTCCAATACAAGCCTCCCCCAGCTACTATTAGTCATAATTCTTCACTCTTGTCAGTGTTTCTGCTTTTTCTTTTTACTTTTTCCTTGAAGTTCATATTTTTTAAATTGGTTGTTTTATTTATTTACATTTCAGATGTTATCCCCCTTCTCGGTTTCCCTCCAAAAAAATCTAATCCCATACTTCCTCCTGCTTCTATGAGGGTGCTCCATCACCAACCCACCCATTCCTCCTCACTGTTCTAGGATTTTCCTATGCTGGGGCATCAGGCCTTTAGCGGACCTAGGACCTCCCCTCCCTTTGATGCTATCCTCAGCTACATATGCAGCTGTAGCCATGGGTCCCTCCATGTGTACTCTTTGGTTGGTGGTTTAGTCCCTGGGACCTCTGGGGGGTCTGTTTGGTTGATATTGTTGTTTTTCCTATGGGGTTGCAAACCACTTCAGTTCCTTCAGTGCTTCCCCTAACTCTTCCATTGGGATCCCCTGTGTTTAGTCTAATGGTTGGGTGCAAGCATCGGCATCTGTAACAGTAAGGATCTGGCAGCACCTTTCCAGAGACATCCATGTCAGGCTCTTGTCAGCAAGTATTTCTTGGCATCAACAATAATGACTGGGTTTGGTGGATGCATGTGGGATAGGTACTCAGGTGGGGCAGTCTCTGGATAGCCTTTCTGTCCCTGTACTTCCTTTAAACAGGAACAATTCTGAATTATTTTTGAGATGGGTGGCTGGATCCATCCCTCAAACAGGGCCGTGCCTAACCTCTGGATATGGTTTTTACAGGTTCTCTCTCCCCTTTGTTGGGTGTTTCAACTAATGTCTCCACTGGGTCCTGGGAGCCTCTTTGTATGACCTCTACCAAATGATGGATATTTTTAAAAATTATTTTTATTTTATTCATATTTTTTGCTTGCATAAATATCTGTTACTATTTTCATGATTTTGGATATAAATTATAAGAGCTAGAATAATAATCTTCATTTCTTAATGCTTATACCAAAGATAGCATTAGGAACATTAATGCAGATTGCATACTACATATAATCTTTCACTTTTCCGCACTGCATTGAGAGTGAAATGTGAGCTCTTCTCAATGTCTCACAGAACCTGAAAGTTAAGGCCATCCCTTGGGTGACATTTCCATCTTCTTAGATGACATGCAGACCTTTATTCCTTAGGGTACTTCCTGGATTCCATGCTTTTAGTTATGTCAGGTCTTTTGTGCTTCCTAGCTTTTCTATCCAGAAAAGGAGTTTCCCCTGTGTTTGTTTTTGCGAGGATAATTTCCTGACATCCTTAAAAATCTGTGTTTTCTCTTCAGGCATGTCCTAGTCATCCTTTGTTAAGTAGCCCTTCTGTCACCTGTCATCACAACACTGATGAGTCTTCTACAGCACCTCTAATATCCTCATAGAATTCATCCATGTCTGCCATTTTCTCATTTACTATTTTTTCCTCAAACAGGCTCTGTGAGTGCAGGAATCTGACCAATCTTAATTTATATTGGTCAAATAGTAGAAAGATCCCTATCACACTAGGTATGTATGACATGTGTGCTAAATAAATGAATACATGTATGGAATAGAGGCTAGTTTTATAGAACCAGCTTCTATGATTATTATTATGCTAAGTTTTATTATCTATGCTGTTTCACAAAATTATGGTGAAGCAATTATTGCCTTAGTCTCAGAGATGAGAGAAGCCAGAACTTGGATCTTGTAATATTGTATAAGCCTTAAGGGGCTCACAATGAAATCACATCATTAATGAAAAACTCATTTTGTGATGTATTAGATTGTATGTTCTTCTTCAATTCTGTGTAGGCAGATCATCTAGCATGCATAAATTAATGGAGTAGATTTAGAGTCAAGTAAATTATACATGCCTCCAGAATGTGAATATACCTATGAAATAAACACGTTTTGGAGGGCAATTACTGTCTCTCACCCCCACTTCACCTACACTAACAATGCTCTGCTTATAATTGACAAACACAATCTTCCATAGGGAATTTTTAGGATGGATGAGTTCTTCCTTTCAATAAGAGGCTGACAGGGCAGGTGTTTTTTTGTCTTATCTCCCTGCACACAAGTTGCTGATGCTACTTTGTTGTAATACTGAGGGGTTTTTCAAGGTCATCCTGCTGGGAACACAGTTCTACTGTCCCCAGAGCTAGGAAATCTCTTTGTTTTGCTTTGCTTGCAAGTCCTCTGCAACTAACTTTTCTTTTTCTCTCCAGAGCATCTTCTGAAGGCCAAACTTAGGACATATTCAGAATTCTAAATGCAAGCACTTGTGGAGAAAATCAGGTCAACACTGCTTTTCCATCTTTCATCCTGCCTCTCCTTCCCATAATGAAACACAAAGAAGGATGTCCTCAGAAAGCCTAATTGGACTGACCCAGGATATTTTCATGGGTGATATTTGTTGTTTCTCTCACACAATTTGCCAAGACGTGCTATCAAATGATACACCTAAGGGCATCTCAGAGTCCGTCCAGTCAGGTTCCACCAGCATTAGTCTCATTTCCATAACTGTCACATTGCCCTGTTCCACAATGTACATCTATCTTCCTCATTATTCCAGCGTAGACAGAATCTCTACTCTCCAAGCTGCAAATCAAGCCTCCATTTTAGAGCACAGATATTAGATCGTTCTTCTCCCACAAGAATCAGTAGCTCCTTACTGCTGCTACCAAAGTTATAATACTGGAGCATGTCACTCAAAGCCCTTGCTCATCCTCCTTGCCTATTGTGGCCTGGAATTTCATCTCAGGGAACTGACATTTGTTTTCTGTGCACAACCTGCCCTCTATAAGCATGTGTCTTTGTGTATTCCCATATCATGACACTCCATCTCTCTTCTCCACAACGAATAGCAGCTTTCTATTTGAAGCTTTCCTGGATTCTCCTCCACTATCCTTTTCCTGTGAAGAAAATATTCTTTTCTTCTACTCCCCCTTGCAGTTTCTTTATGCATGTATTGAGATGACAATAGAATTATGGTCTATTTTTAATATTGTGACCACTACTATATTCTATAAAACAAAATGATTTAAGTATGAATGTTTACTACTTTTTACCATACTCCCAATCAGTGTCTTTACTTCATAGGCATGTTCTCATTGAGGGCAGAAGAATTTCTTCATTGCTTTGTGTAACATTAGAATGTAATGTAATATTTGTCAGATAGTAGCAAGGTTTCATTGTGTTTTGGATTCCAGACATTTTTGTGAGCACTTAAAATATACCTGCCATGTTTTCTGCAGTCTTCTGAGGAAGCTGTAATGCTGCCATTTCACAGATAAGAAAATGAAGACTGAAAGCAACTGTTGTCATCATCATATGTAAGATCATCACATGAACTAATAGGATTCAGTGCAACTCTTATTTTTCTAATGTATAACATGATGAAATGTAGAATATTTTTAATGTGTACAAAACACTGCTACATTTTATTATGTACAAGCTGTTAAAAGTCCTCTTAAAGTGAACTTGTTACTTAAAACTAATTGAACGTGGCATCAAGACATAGGAAATAGGACGAAAGTGGTTTACTTGTAGGTAAGGTTGAGTTCAGCTGATCAGGACAAACTCCTTGGAACTTCTAAGCTGAATCCCTGTGCTACAGTGAACCAAGGGCAGGATTTAATCATTCTGTCGGCCAAGTGAAAACTCCCCTGAAATAAGATGGGTTAACAATGAAAAACTACTACTCTTGACAAAAGTCACAATATTCAAAGGAATTTAATATAATATGTATGCCTCAGGGACCTGACCCATATCATAGGGCTTATAGAGCTCACTGCCTGCTACATATCTTGGTCCAACGTCTTTGGTTTCAATTCATTATCTATGACCTTCATATCATGCAATATTGTAATATTTGGAAAAATTAACAAAACAATGACATACACTGTGGCAACATTTCCCTCTGAATATCTGGAGTGATATTCTTTGGAAGTGGACAGTAAAAGAAAAATAGAAAATAAGATTGGATCTTGAATAAAAGGTCATAAAAAGGCCTTCATAAACTCTCCTGAATGATAACAATGTTAGAAAAAGTTATTATGGATACTTTTAGATTGCCTTAGGAAGGTATGAACATGTATACAGACAGACATAAACATACAGATACAGATATGCAGGTATATACACACAAAAACAGAGCAACACACACACACAATCTCTCTCCCCCCCCATCTCCCCTAAATTGTTTTCAGAAAGATGAATAAGGTTTTGGAATGGATGCTGAGCTCTAAGGCTGGTCTCAAAAGATCTTGAAAGGATGGCAGCATTCAAAGGAAACAAAGTTGTTGCAAGCTGTCACAGAGGAGATAAGAAACATCTGATTGGTTGATGATAGACTGTCTCACACTTATGTCATCATCCTACAAATTTCTGTTTCTTGAGACTTGTGTTTTTCTGTTGTTTTACTTCTTTATTGTGATAGATGTTTGTATGAGTTTTTCAAAAAGGACCAAACATTGTTTTTCCTTTCTTTCTTTCTTTCTTTCTTTCTTTCTTTCTTTCTTTCTTTCTTTCTTTCTTTCTTTCTTTCTTTCTTTCTTTCTTTCTTCTTTTTTCTTTCTTTCTTTCTTTCTTTCTTTCTTTCTTTCTTTCTTTCTTCCTTTTTCATTCTTTCTTTGCGTTTATTTATGGTGTTCAATACTATCACTACTATTTCTTGTGTTGGTGACAATACATTTTGAGAATGGGTTATTCTACAGGGTAAGATAACTCAAAATTGAAAAACTATGAAAACTAAGATATAGGCCAAATTTATTACAGAAAAAATAACCATATTTTAAAACTACTTTTTAAAAAATAATCTTATTACTATTCATTTCAGGACTATTTGGCTTTAAGTTATTTTGACATAAAAGTTAATTGTAATTTTCTCACAAATATAACATCACACAGCTAAATTAAGGTAGCCGTTCATTTCTTATCTGATATGAATGGCATGTAATAATGATTCTTCACGCACATATAAAATATCTATTTTATGCTTACTCTCGATAACCCTTTTTTGCCCCTTAACAATGACATTCTTATTCCTTGTCCACTGACAATACATTTGTGAAACCCAGAATGATCTTTGCTCTTTTGCATACTTGGTAAAACTTCTAGATCCTTTTCTCCTAAATTTTTTTTCATAGTTTGAATTTTTGAAAAATTCTTCTAAGTTGTGTAATTTTCTTTTTTCTTGCCTTCAGGAGTTTGAATAAGAATGTTCCCCATAGGCTCATAAATTTGAATGATTCATCACCTAGAGGCTGGCACTATTTGAAAGGAGTGGGAGGTGTGGCCTTGTTGGAGGAAGTGTGTTACTGGGGTTGTTGTTGAGGTTTTAAGAATCCACATGAAATTCAGTGTCTCTGTCTTCCTGCTATCTGCAGATCTTTGTGTAAGACTCTCAGCTACTTCTGTAGCATTATGTCTGCCTGTATGGTACCATCCTCCCTGCCCTGATGACAATGGACTAAATTTCTGAAATTAAAAGCACGAACCAATTAAATGATTTAGTTTATAAAAGTTGACATAGTCACAGTGTCTCTTCACAGCAGTAGAATCCTGACTAAAACAGAAGTTGGTACTAGTAATGGGGTTGCCCTGATGATATTACCCCTTTATTCTCTTCAGCAAAATATTAAAAAAAGTCTCTAGGCCACTTACTAATATTCTTCTTCTCTGAAACTTCTTAAGCCAGACCATCATAAACAACTTTGCTCTCAGCACCACTATCTTCTGTGCCTATTAGTATGGTCCATTAAGCCCCATTTAAAGCTTTCAATGGCTTTCTTAATCCAAACCCATAAAGTCTACATTCTGCCAGTAAGCATCATGGTCAGCACTGTCAGAAAAACATCCTGCTCCTTGTACTAGCTTCTATCTTGATCACTGTTCTAAGAAATTTCCACTCACCAAATCTGAACTTGCTGTAGCTGTTGCTGAGTGTCAGATCTACCAACAGCAGAGATCAATATGCAGCCCCATATATGGCACCATTCTGTAGGGTGACCATCCAGCAACCTGGTGTCAGGTTGATTACATTGAATGTCTTACTTGATGAAAACTACACTGCTTTATCCTTACTGGAGTGGATATTTATTCTGATTATGGAATTTCTTCTGTGACTAAGGAAAGCCACTGAGGCCAGACACATGTTGGCATAACTCTGTATAGAGTTGCAGAAAGTCTATTGGGTGGAAGTATGAATGTGAAACCTGAATTGTGTTGTAAGATACCCCACATATTAGAGATACCAGAGTCATGGGATGCCTGCCAAGAAAAGCTTCAAACTGAGTTTTATACCAACCCAAGTCAGAGAAGTATGTAGCAGTCAACAAAGCTGAAAGGACTTGGAGATCTGAAGAGCCCTTGGACATCAAACATGAATAGAAAAACTTGGAGCGTGCCCTGTTGATTTTACATCTTGATTAATCCAGTATTTCCTCACTGCGCTCCCCTTCCTCCCTTTTGGGAGGATAATGTATATTCTGTGCCACTGTAAGTACAATGATCTACTTTTTTACTTCAATTTTACAAGGGGTGACAGTTAAGAGATTGCCTTGAATCTCAGAAGAAACTTGGAATTTTGTACTTTTGAACAATGATGATACCAAAAGACTTAGGAGGCGTTTGAGTTAGGAGTTGCATTTTTGCATTATGAAATGACTAGATACCCATGAGGGTCAGGGTAGATCCAATGTGGTAATTTAAATAAAATGGTCCCCATACACTTATCAATTTGAATGCTTAGTAACCAGAGACTGACACTATTTGAAAGAAGTAGGAGGTATGGCGTTGTTAGAGGAGGTATGTCACTGGTTTTAGGTTTCAAGGGTCTAAACCAGGCCCAGTGACCCTCTCTTCCTGCTGCCAGTGATTCTGGATGTCAAACTCTCAGCTACTTCTCAGTATTGTGCCTTCTTGCAAGCCATCATATTCTCGTTCCTCATGACAATGGACTAAGCCTCTGATGAAACTGTAAACTAGCCCCAATTAAATGTTTTCCTTTTAAGAGTTGCCTTAGTCATGGTGTTCCTTCACAGCAGTAGTATACTGACTATGTTATGAGATGTTATGTACTTTAAAAAAATAATTCCCCCTTTGTGGGTGAAGCATGTTTCCTATTATTTCTGAGGATTATCCTTTCTGCTTTACTTTTTCCTGATTATTTTCTTCTTTAGAAGTTTATCCGATTTCTGGAGATGTTCTTCTTGAAGCCTGAATTAGGAAATAGAACTCCTATAGGTCAAAAACTCTGTGTGCACAGGCGGAGAAATTGATACCTTGTTACAGATGAATTATCAGTCAAGGCCTGGCCATTTCATACTTGAGAAACTTTTTAAAATCAATATTTGGCTGAATTTAGCCCTAGATGTTTATTTTTCCTAGCTGTCTAGTTTGTTCAGAATGTTTTATGTTTTTCTTCTTGATACAAACCTAATTTTTCTGCTTCTGGCATTAGAGATGAAGGAAGAAGTAAATTTGGTGCAAAATTTTCCTTCAATGTTCAATCTTTCAACTATCCTAATCTGTACCAATATCCTTTGGGGAAAAAAATCTGCCGTCCATCATCTGGATTGAGAGAAGTAGATGAGGGTGTAAACTTTTGTGTTTACATCCTCAGCTCACATCACTGTGTGCGGAAGGGTCAAGTCCCAAATTATTTCTTCTTTTTTATTCTACTTCCTGTTCATGTCAGCCACAGAACATCACCCCTACTCCTGCATCTGCTTTCCTACTTCCTATACTTTGCTCTTGCCTCTTCCTCATTTTGATGTAGGCTTTCATACTGTCTGACCTTGTAGATTGTTTTCTAACACTGTTCATCTGTCTTGATAGTAGAGTTTATAGAAAGAATGGGAAAAGGTGCAAGTTTCAAGATGACACATCTAACTGGAGGGTCACAATATAGAATTAATTCTATTGGATATAATCTTGGTTATATTAATAGAATTATATATTAATTCTATTTGATATAATCTTCTAACTATCAGTTTAACTTGCTAAGATCATACAGACCACAAAACTATTATCCATCAAATTGTTTCTCTTATCAGTTTTGTAAATATAGAGAGTCACAATAAGTTCATAGTAAACTTTTACAGTTTTCACCATAACTTTGTTCTTAACATATGAGATTTTCCTTCTGTATAAAATCCTGAGGCAGGAGACAAAACTTAGTGCTAGGGTAAACACTTGCTTAACATTTGTAAAATAATCCTGGATTTGGTTCCCCAGTACTACAAAACAAGACCCAGGTAGTGCATATCTGGTTTTTTTTTTCTTGACTTGTAACCAAGACTTCTCAGTTAACCAGGGTATTGGAAACTACTGTATTCGTTCTGGACTCATTAATGCCTGTATATTTCATACAGCTGTCTGGATTGAGAATGACATTATGGATCTTGTTTCAATTCAAAATTTTGACTAAAAGAAATAAGAAATAAGCCCATCTAGATAATGAAAGAGTAAGCAAAATATTCAATAAGATTCATAGCATTCTGGTGGTATTAATACTGGTGAATATAGATCAGAATGGAATAAAACCAAAGCAATACATAAATTCCATGAATGCAACAGCTGCAGTACATACTACTCTCTCAGATTCCCATAGTTGGGTCTGTCCTAAGAATAGATTCTAAGAGAAGCCATAATGAACGTGGCATACTCACTATCCAACTTCTGGGCTTCAGTCTCCAGGAAAGCAGTCTGCCTTACTGACAGTTAGCGGCTTCTCTGGGCAGGCACTTTGCTTTGTGACATTAGTTCATATTTCCTCTTGGCTTCAAGGGGAGATGGATTGACTATATGACATGAGATTAGAAATAGACGCTGGCATTTATGAAACATGGAATAGGTAATATGAGGGAGACTCAGGATGCTTGACAATACAGTAAAGGTTTTGATATGTCAGTTCCTGCTATTATTATAAAGGCTTTGCTACCCAGTTTTGGTAATGGTAATTTATGAAAAGAAAGATATACTACACATTTTCCCTAACTTTATTAGAAGTACTGGATGCTTACACATGTTGAGCATAATTCAACAAAGCAATCGTAGTTGTGCAGCAGCCTGTAATTACAGAACGCAATTAGGGAAGGGCAGTTTAAGTGCTGTTTATTATTTCACTAATGCTTATGTTTTTTCTTATTAGTGGGAACACTTTTAATAGGGGCATGAAGATGGTGGGGAGAAATCCTCAACAACTTTCTTTGATGAAACAATTTAAACACACAAAATGCTTTTCAAGTACAATTTGAGAATGAACATTAGTAATCTGAAGCTAATCTGAACAGAACAATTTTTTTATTGTGCATGGAAACAGCACATCCTGGTAGCAGCAGTGCTTAAAGCGAATATTTACTTTGTTTTGTAATATATTATGAAGGCAGACCTAGCAAAAGGACTTCCTTCCAAAATTGTATGTTGTCATAATTGGGTTATATGAAAAGGAAACACAGTCATAATTCTACAAAAAATTAAAAAATGTTTCTTCATACTTTTAAATACCTCAAGGCAATGAGAAAAGTAAACAGTTTTATGCACAAGTAGTTAAAGTACCTTGTGAGGAAGGGGTGGATGGATAATGTAGCTTACGTACTGGGTGTGATTGATGGAGAACCCCAAAAATACAGATGTTTAGCGCCAGACTCTACCATAGATGCAATCTGTTCAAATAGTGCAATCAAGCTACATCTACACACACTGCAGAAACCTTGTGTGTATTGTCTGTGTAACTATTCTGATAACTGTGATTTCCAGTGCTAAACTGTCTAAAAAAGAAGTTAGTGTTGTGGGTCAAATGCCATTTCTTGTAGTTATAACCCACACTGAAGCACCCTTTCTTCTTTTACCCCCCACAACATCACTGCCTGTTTCATAAAAGAAACAGAGTAATGTGTAACAGGTAAGGATGCACGCTATGCCATGAAACTCTACTTTGAGTAGTTTCCTTTTCTTTTAATTCAAAATTTATTATTTTGTATTTTATTTTGAGTGCGTGTGTATGCATACATGTGTGTGTGCACTGTGTGCATGCGTGCATGCGTGCGGGTGTGCATGTGTGTGTGTTCTTGAGTGTGGTGCTCAAGGAGACAAGAGGAAGGATGTAGATATCCTAGATCTGGAGCTATAAGAGGTGTGGTCTGTCTGCCTTGGGTGCGTGAGCACTGAACTTTGATCTTCTGTTAGAGAAGCAAATATTTTTAAACTCTGAAATCTTTCTCCAGTCCAATTTTGGGTGCTTTTCAGCGTCATTCTGTGTTTCTTATGTGGAAGTGTGTCTTTCTTACCGACTTATTTCAGTCATATGTGAAACAAAAATGTGCTTGTTTTGTAAACTTGGGGGAATTATTAGATTTTTTTTCTCTTTTAGCATTTCTCACAAAACCACTCTCATAATCTTTGACTTAACATCTCTTTGTGTAGATACATTCGTTTGGGCATTTATAGTTAGTTGGAAAATTCCGACCTCTGGTATTGGGCAATAAAGTAAAAGATAAGCGTGCTCACACAAGAGTTAGAGCATGTGCAGTGTGGGGTTTTTGATACAAGCAATAGAGAGGTCCTCCAGGAACAATGATGCTGGAATATCAGGTTTGTATGAGAGGAAGACATGCCAAGCTGAACTCAGCTTGGTATGATGTCACAGCTATAAAAGGCAGTGATGCCTTCATTACCAGGGAATTTGAGCTGACTCTGTAGGGTAGGATCCTGCTTCTCATTTTATTGGGTGTCTCAAATGATTCTCTGAGCTCTTATCAGCAAATGAATTTTTTTTTAATACTTGTGGTATCCCCCGCTTAGCTGCCATTGCCAGTTTGACACATATACATACATATGCAAAAAAAATCATACTGGTTTCCTCTCAGTGCCTTTGGAAAGAACAGGTTCCTCCATTTTGACAGCTGTGTTATCAAGCATTAAAGAAGCTGCTAGCTCAGATTCAGGTCATGATTAACATTTTCTGCACCTTTGGCTCACGCAATTCCTCCAATTCTCTAGGACAGAGGAAGTGCGCACCCAGGCCTGTATGACCTACTTATTAGGAAGCTTAAATGAAGCAGAAGCATAGCATTGGTTTTTCATTAGAGGAAACACAATCTGTGTCAATGTTTAGGTGATTTGACTATGATACATTAGAGCAGATGGTACACAACCAGTGATAATTGTGGTAGTGAATTTGTCCATGGCAAGATTTGGAAACCACAGATAAATCTCCTTCCATATAAAACCTAGCAAAATATAGTTTTACTACATTTCCTCTTCAGTTAAGAGTAACTGTTTCAGATAGAAATTTTAAATATTGAAGCAAATATACAATAATATAGTCAAGAACTAAAAATATGTAGGTCCTATAATTTCTATTCAAACCAGATTCAACACTTTTAGAACTACTCATGTCAAAGAATTATCTTCTAAGATAGACAGGAAAAACTTGTAAAGTAAGGTCTGAATCTAGATTTCATGCCCATAACTGACTAATAATGAGGACTTGGAAGTTGACTCATTTCTCTCAACCAGTTGTGATTGTTAGTAAAATCAATTAATTAAAAACGTATAATTAGGATATTGTTAGACAAATGTGAAACTTTTACAACAAGTGCTAACCAAAGTAAGATCATTTTAAATGCTAATTTGATTGTCACAGCCATAAAAATATAGTATTGATCTCAAAAGTTAGTATTAAAAATTTATATACAGGAAAATTATAAGAAAAACGTTTCTCTTTTTAAGTGAATTTCTCAAAATGTTAATCATATTAAATAATTTTAGAAGTTTAAAATGAAGTGAAAATGAGGCATTTATTTATGGAAAATTATGACAGAATTATGAGGAAAATATCTGATTAGGAATGAGATACATTTGCTAGGACTATCATTGTTCAAAGCACAATATACCAAGTACAGAATCTACCTTCTTCCTTTGACCGTGTTCATTAGCTTTACACTTCCTGCTAGGGAATCTTCAACATCCATTGTCGATATCATTATGTTGTTTCTTTCCTACTGTGTTCTATGAGCCATTAATTTTCCTGTTTCTTGCTTCATAGTATAGTTCTTCCCCTTATTTACAATTTCTCAGCTCAGATTCTTCTTTTTTCAATTTACTAAAGCAATCGAGTTGGTACACATACTTTTGCCTGACTACTGAAATATAAAATGCACTTCTAACCAGGAACATATTTTTCCCTGCTTAGGGCAGTTCTTTGATATACCTTCACATATGTGGTATGATCATTAAGAATGAGTAATTTAGGTCATAGATTTCTCTCGTGGATTTATGGTAATAAATCTGTAATATGCTTGATATAATCAGTAATACAATCCTTGGGCCTTATAGAACTTCACTAGATTCTATCCTATAAAGTCCAAATTGAAGGTTGGATTCTGAGACTCATAATCCTTCCCACGCAGCTGAGGTCTGACATGACTTCTCATCCGTATTTACCATTGTGTCCTGAGATTCTGGTTTCCATGGCTCTCCCCCAGAACAGAGTAAATATGAGCTGACTGTAGAACAAAGTATAGAAAGAAAAGACAAGTTCTTATCAAGAATAATAAGATCTATGCAAAAATGTTTAAGGACATGGATGTAGCAAGCAGGGGCAGGAGCATTGTAGCGGTTTCTTGAAGACTACTTGGGTCCAAATGCCAGAATAGTGATTGAATTTTCACACCCTAACTCTATTATGTTGGAATGCCCCATATTTCAGAGAGAATGACTCAGCTTTTAAAAAAAAATTCCCATTAGACAGAAGAGAGGAATCTGGCATTGGACCATTAAATACTTCAAGAAAGAAAGTCAAAATTCTGACCTCATGATTAAAGGCTTGTAAATGACCAACAAAGAAACAAGGCACAAAGCACATTGAGTAAAATATGGACCACATTTTCATAGGCAGAGGAAAATGTAACTCAGAGGTGTGGTTGCCAAGGGCACCATAATTAATAAAACCTGTTTGTAGTTGTAGAAAAATAAAATTATTATTACAATTAAAACAATCTGCAGCTACATAAATAGCCTTGGAAGTTCTTAACTCACTTCTGCCACGCTTTTTCTACCATTGCCTTATGTTCAGGCTCATATTCTTGTCAAAATGAAGGCAAAAGAATTTGAAATCAGGCAGTATGCTGGGTGATTAATGAAACACATTTTGGAGCAGAAGGAGGGTAGAAAAACTCACACTCAGGTTTCTACATCTGTTACCCTAGGTGAACATGCTATAACCAGGCTCTTCCCTCGCTCCTGGAGCCTGCTCATCCACATTAGGTAGTCTCTCACATTCCACTGAATACTCCTGCTGCACTCTGGCAAATGAGCTGCTTGGCCTCACGGTTATGAGGACAGCAATGATTCCACTGACAGTGACTCACAAAACCTTGAAGCTGAGTGTCATAGAAAGGTGGCTCCATTTACGCAGTACTCATTGCAATTTCCATTTGCATTGTCTGCATCCTTTTAAGCCTTAGTGGTTTTTGTTATAAGATAAAAAATAAAAGAAAACAATGAAAAATATGTTTATAATGTTTGATGTAATGCTGCCTAATACATTAACACAAGTACTGTGAGAGCAAAGAAAGAACAACCAAACAGAATGTTGGAAAGAAAGAAAAGAATCAAAGGCTTTAACAAATCAACAAGGAGACCAAATCTTAGCCAGTTCTGCTATACCTAACCTAGGACGGATAATAGACAAGATGACTCATAGAAGCCAAAGAAACTTTCAGTTAGCAACCGTATAGAAAATGGTCTTTTAAGATTATAATACTCTCCCACCCCACTAAGATTCTTAGCAATCAAAGAATTATTCCACATTGGCAGTCAGCTAAAGTCTGTGCTTGCTGAAATTAGATAATAAATACACTTGAAGCATTTCACTCCATCTGGAAGGTGCTTCGTAGGAACAGTATTGTCTAAAACTAAACTGAAAGTGGAGAAACCACCATGATTTAGAGTTAAGTGTTACTGGTATAAGATACTCAGTCTGTTTTGATTGTATGTCAGCTCTGAATACTGATTTCCTCCACTTGAACTGGATTTGAGAAAGAGGGGAAAACCAAATAGCCTCACAAAGCCTTTGAGTTCTGTCTGCATCCTGTTGATGGAATTACAAACATACTAATAATGTCAATTGGGAAGTAAAAGTCATGTCACTTTTAAGAGCTAGAAAAGTCTGATAAAGTTGCTTATGATGCAATTAAGATTTTCATGGGAAAAAGATACACACAAAGTATTCCTGAATGTGTCAGATGTAGGTACTTGGATTTTGGCCACCTCAGATTCTTTTCTTGAGGCCTTCAAGTAAAGGTGGGCAACCAAGATGAAGAGCATCATGTGCAGGAAAACTGTAGAATGAATTTCTTCCCAAAACATTGGGTCTGCATTCCTTAAAAAGGTACATTTTAATGAAATCTAACAAAGTTTAAATAGAAATGATTTTCTATATAACTAAGATATATAACTAAGTGCCCAGATTCTTGTAGTTACATAAAACATGCATTTACTAAATTTCTACTCTATATGACAAAAAATCTACATATTTTATCCTATCTTTTGCAGAAGTCTAGTTCTCTTTCTGTATAACTTTAAAGGGAATATGTTGTCCTATATACCCACAGTATCCACAAAACATTTGAAAATGATAACAGGACTGTAGCTCAGTGGTAGAACACTTGCCTACTGTGTGCAAGGCTCTGGGTTCACCACTCAGAAGTATAAAAAGAAAAGAAAAGCTAGCAAATATATAAATTGAGGATAAATACTATTATTCCAAATCACGGAAAAAAGTTAAAATGCAAAATGAAAATCTAATGGCATCTTAAAATGTTGTAGACATTCAGCATCTCATTCATCTCTTCATTCTAAAATATGTTTAAGTGCTTTCTAGGAGTAAACAGTATGTGGGAAAGAAATGGTGAGTACTGTCTCAGAAATGGATATATACCACAAAAAGAAGGAAAAACAAGAGAGCAAAACCCACTTCCATTTTGAGTGTTCAGAAAAGACCTGTATATTGAGGTTCTTGGAAGTGATGAGGCCATGTCATGCAAAGTTTGTCGAGCTATTGTTAAGCTATCCCTTATAGATGCTTCTTACATTTCTTGTATAGGACAGCTCTTTATTTCAGTATACAAATGGCTATTCATGCTATAGAAACACAGTGAAGAGGAGATGAATACAAATGAATTGAGATATGACTCATACTCTCAGTGTTTACTAATAACAAGCTGTGAATTGTGTGGTAGGGGGAGCCAGGATTTTCTACTTTGGTCAATCTGTTCACTTTAATACTTTAAATCAAATATATATTGAAAATATACATACACAACTTTTACATATTAATGAGATATCATTAGATGCTCTCAAGCATGAATACACTGTGCAATGTTCAAACCTGTAGGCATAGCGATATTGTGCACTGTGTAAACGTTATCCTTGTGTTATTCCAATGCTGATTTCTGTGCCCCCACATCTGGCTGCAATCCTTTTGCTAAGTATCTCCTGCCTCAGAGTTGTGTAAGCATTGTTCTCCAGTTATCTTCTACTTTGTCAATAAAAGCTGATCAACCAGTGGCTTAGAAGTGAAGAGACTAGGATTGGTCTTATTCCCAGACAGAGGAGAGGAAAAGAAAGCAGAAATATGGATTTTCCATGGGTAGAGAGTATAGGAGACATCATAAGAAATTACCTGGAGCCCAGAGGGTCAGATCAGTACAAAAATGTGCCTATCGCTGGCATTTTGACTGGGAGGTAGCCAGATTACCTTAGAGGACTAAAATAGAGTAATATGATTGAGTTGTGCCGTTAAAGCTTAATAATTCATTCTCCATTACTTGAGAGCTAGCTGGGTTAAGATGAAAACTGCAACAGTCATTTATAAAACAGCCACTAACACAGACTAGGCTAAACAGTTTTTTTTTTTTTTTTTTTTTTTTTTTCAAACATCACATCTGTGTGGTAATATTTTTCAAAGTCTTTTATTGTTTTACCTTTTCAAATGACCAGGACATAATTAGTCTTCAGCAGGTGTTTCCAAACTGAGACTAGTCTGTCTTATAAGGTCAAGGATATCTTTGAAAACAACTGAACATAATATAAGAAATTTACCGTAAAAATCATGAGATTGTTTGTGACTACTTCTTTGTAACTCTAGTGTGCATTTCTTAAGCATAAGTTGGTAGATAACAATGTCATATAACTATGTCAAAGGTTAGATATACATGCCAGGCCCTTCTACTAAGTTATGATACCCAGAACTTTCTGTTTCTAGTAGAAACATCTACCCATTGACCACCCCTCTGTCATTGTTCTCTAAACACAACTTTTCCTGGCTCCTCTTAACGGTCAACATTTTCTACCTACTATTAAAATCGTGTGGAATTTGTCCTTCAGTGTTTGCCTATTCCCTTAACATGATGAATACCATTTGCAACCAGATTTTAGTGCTTAATGGAATTTCACTTTATGACTACCTTGTACAGACATTGCAAGTATCTCATTGAGCTTTTCATTTATGTACATAAGGGATGCTTCCATTCTTGACTGTTTGAAGTAGTGCTATAAAAAATATGAGAGTTCACTTGTGTTTTTGATGGCTTGGATTCAGTTTCATTTCCTTTGGATATATATTGGCACCCAGTAGGAGATGCCGGATGCTGTGGAAATAATACTTTGCTATTGGGTTTTCTTTTAATTTTTGTTGTTTGGTTTTTGAGAATCCTCTGAACTGGCTATACTAACCTACAGTCTCATGATTCTCTTTCCTCCACATCTTCCCAACTCTTGTTGTCTTTTTTTGATAATAGCAGCTCTTATGGGTATCATAATATAACAGTGGAGTTTTCATTTATATTTACATGACAATTGCAATCTAATTATTTGACATAACCTCAATAATTTCTGTCTCCTTAAATATCAATTACCAAGAGCCTTGTAATTGAAAGAGCCACTGTGATTGAAAATCTGTCAATTACCTGTGTATTTATGAAGTATCTGACTGTATGATCTACTATCAGGAGTCATCCACAATTTATAATTTGGATGTAATTAAGATTTGGGGTTCTTTTGTCTTATCATAGCTGTATTACATCACTTACAATAATTGTCACCTTAGAGTCTATTTTGTTTGATATAAAGGGCCAAAAGCAGCATTTCATTTTTTGCTGTTCTCGAAATTTGCTTGATTGACTTTTTTCTACCATGTTTTTTATTTTTCTCCTAACATCTTTTCTCTAATCTAAACCCATTAAATAGTGTAGCTTAATGGGTTGATGAGCGTATTCATTATGAAACCATCATTACATTCAGGCAGCAAACATAGCCATGGCCCAGAGAAGTTTACTAATGTTGTTTTCAATCTTTTTCTTTCAGAAATTATGTTCTGTATCTTTCTAGCGTCTCTTAAACAGTATATTACTATACTCTATATGCTTGCCTTTCTGATGCAATTTTTTTCTTAATAGGCTGCAGTGATTTTTTTCTGCTGTTTATATCCACGTGGACTTTTTTTTTCATAAGTTATATTAACCGAAATCCCCATTTCCCCGTGAAAACTATTTTTTTCCTCTCAATCTTGAAAGGTGCCAGGATTTTTAGGGTACATAGCCCATCTGGATTGACATGGGTTTTTTGTCTAATTAGTTTTAATATGACAGTTCATTCTAGCTTCCATGATTGAAGTCTCTGTCAATGCAATTTTTCTCATTTTCAGGTTTTGGAATCCAACCTGACATGACAGAGAGTGCTTCTAGATTGCCTGTCTCTTAACCTTTAATTTTCCACACAGCTCTAATTTTTTTATTTTGAACATTTTAATAAAGTTTTTATAATATCTCAATGTTTTATGCTGTTGACTCCAAAATAAAATTGGAATTTCTTTTAATATATTGTCATGCTTTTTTCATACCTCTTTTAAAATTTCACAGTTTTCATCCTCATAGTATTTTTTTTAATAACTGAATCGAAAAAATGCCTGCGATGATTTTTGTGGACAGTTTGTTGAACGCATTCCATCAGTAAAAGAGTTTACTAGCTTTTACACAGAGCCAGTGGAGAGTAGCAGCAGCAGCAGGGGCATGCTGCCTCTTACGGGCTCTGTAGCTTGAGAAGTGCCCACCTTCTTTGTGGAGTCCCATTCAAGTAAGACAGACTCTGACTACACCACATAAGTCACGGTGAGTTTGTGACCTTAAGGAAGACTGCATGATTTGAATTCAAGTGTTTGATTTTACAAAGAGAGGTACTTAGGAAAAAAGATCATATAATCCCAAAATATGGGTTCAGACTTTTTAAGAAAAAGTCAGATTTACATGTTCCTACCCTAGATAGTCATATGATTCCTTTCCTCTCCATTACAAGCTACATTGTTTAAAGATATGATTTACAACCCAAAGAGTAAGCTTGTAAAATTTGTATTTCATAATTTCAACCATGAGCACTGCATCTTTGCCACTTCTGTCCATTTCTGTCCAACTCCTCTGTGCTCCTTCTTTTCCTAAGTTCAATGTTTATGGAGATATATATGCATACATGTATACCCAATCTATTGAGTTCATTTAGCATTGCTCATATGTACATGTTTCCAGGGCTGAACACCTGAGAAGGGACAACCTACGTGAGAGCTTGACCCTCATAGGTTGGATTTATAACTCACATAGGGGGGCAACCAGTCTCCTCTCAGCAGCCATTGACCATCTGTAGCTCTTCATTTAGGAGTGAAACTGTGTAAATTTTTCCTGCTCCTATCAGCACATCAACTGGCATTGTCCCATCTTTCTCTGACAACCATATTTTTGGGTTATTTTGGGGGTGGGGGCATTTCTCTATTATGTTAATGTAAAGATTAAGCAAAACTTTAAAAGTGAAGTTAAAAATTAGTAACAGTATACACCTGCTTTAGTTATTTCACTTAAAGAATGCCCTTTCACTCCTTCTTTAAAAGGGGAACAAGAATACCCTTTTGAGGGAATAGAGAGGCAAAGATTAAAACAGACACAGAAGGAACACCCATTCAGAGCCTGCCCCACATGTGGCCCATACATATACAGCCATCCAATTAGACAAGATGGATGAAGCAAAGAAGTGCAGGCCGACAGGAGCCGGATGTAGATCGCTCCTGAGAGACACAGACAGAATACAGCAAGCACAGAGGCGAATGCCAGCAGCAAACCAGTGAACTGAGAATAGGACCCCCGTTGAAGGAATCAGAGAAAGAACTGGAAGAGCTTGAAGGGGCTCGAGACCCCATATGTACAACAATGCCAAGCAACCAGAGCTTCCAGGGACTAAGCCACTACCTAAAGACTATACATGGACTGACCCTGGGCTCCAACCTCATAGGTAGCAATGAATATTCTAGTAAGAGCACCAGTGGAAGGGAAGCCCTGGGTCCTGCTAAGACTGAACCCCCAGTGAACTAGATTGTTGGGGGAGGGCGGCAATGGGGGAGGATGGGAAGGAACACCCATAAAAAGAAAGGGAGGGGAGGGGATGTTTGCCGGAAACCGGGAAAAGGGAATAACACTTTCCAAATGTATATAAAAATACTCCGTTAATAAAAAAAAAAAAATGCTCTTTTTTAACAAAGTTATAAACGATTTTATAAGATGTGCTGTTTAAATTTTGGGAGAGGAGATGGATCCATAAAAATCTCCACAACATTCTTCACAGAAATAGAAAATCTAAAACTAAAATTAAAATTTGATTCAAGTAGATAAAAAAAACCCTGAAAATGAAATACTAAAACTGCTATAAAAACAAAAGCAAAACAAACAAACAAACAAGCAAACAAACAAACAAACAAAAAAAACCCAAAGGCAGTATTCTGTAAAATAAAGGTATATGAAAGGATGTTCTGAACAGAACTCAATTTGCCTAGGCATTGAAGCTAACAATAAACGTGGAGTTTAATATTTCTGTACCAAAAAATCCCCCAAAACCAACAAACAAAATCCCAAAACAATCAGTGAAGCAAAGAAGAAACTCAGAGAATGGAGGATAATCTTTGACACCTATACATCCAAAGGAGGATTAACATTCAAAAGACATAAAAAAAAAAAAGCTCAATAAATAAGTGGCCGAATTATAAATTGGGTTATAGATCTAAACAGAAAGTTCTCCACAGAAAAATAGAAATACCTTTTGAGGTATTTCTTAGATGCATCATTCTTAGTTATTAGGGAAATGAAAATTAAAATAACTTAGATTTAATCTTAATCAGAAAGGGAAAGATCAACAAAACTGACAACAAATGTTGATGACGTCATAGGGAAGGGGAACCCCCCTCAGTTACTGTTGGTGGTCATAAAAATTGCTTCCCCTTCTCTGGAAATCATTAGGACAATTTCTTGATAAACTAATGGTAAATCTACCACATGACTTGCCTTCTAAGACCTTGACATTTGCCCCAAGTGCTTGACATCCTATTCCAGATACTTGTATAGCAATGGTCCTTGACCAGATACTTTCTCACTAATGTTCACTGCTACTTTATTTACAAAAGCCGGCCATATATGCCAAGTACCAGCTTCAACTTGGAGAAGGATTCTGAGAGAAGGGATGTTTGAAAGCAGCAAAACCAAAGGACACAATGTCTCATCTTGGGTCACAAACTGGGGGTCTTTGTTTTGCTCACGATGGCCCTCTAGACAGCTCTCTACAGATAGATAGACATAGCTCTTGGCTCTGTACTTTGCTCAAGACAGCTATTCAGCTTGCTCCTGTGTTCTGCTCACCTCTAGACAGCTTTCTCTTTTCTTTCTTTTTATTTTTGCTATTCTAAAACTTCCTGGTTGAGACAGATAGCTAACTGCTCAAGACATCTCACTCAGCTAGTAAAAATTCTAGAAGCTCTCTGGATAGCTCATGGGTTTTCTGACCAAAGTCAGAAATGATGCTATAAAAATTCTTGGATTTTTCTGACCAGGTCAGAAATCCTGTTAGAAAAATTCTAAACGTAATTCTTTTCCAATTAAATTCAGAAAGTCAGAAAAACATTCTAGAAGAGCTGTGTTCACTCTTCAGAGAGCTTTCTCTGGTAAGATGCTAGAAAACATTTTAAAAGAACTGTGTCAGCTAAGTAATTCTTGGGATTTCCAATCCAAGAACAGAAATCCTGTTAGAAAAAAAATCTAAAAGAGCTATGAAAAATTCTAAAAGAGCTGTGTTTGGTCTCCATGGATTTTCTTACTAAAATGAGAAATTCTGTTAAAAAATTTCTTGAAGAGACATTTTTGCTCTCTAGAGATCCTCAGACACCTCAGGTCTTGCTAGAGAAAAATTCTAAAGAACTGCTATTTTTCACTGCTAGCTCATCTCATGCAGAACAAAAGTCTAGTGTTTGATTTACAAATCAATTCAGTTATTTGCTCCAAGTTCTCTCTTGACCATGCCACAAATGCTAATTCCCTGAACTTAGCACTTTGACTCTTAGGAAGAGACAGAAAGCATAAGCACAGGAAATAAGACAGCTAGGTGGGACCCCACCCTGGAATCACCATTCTGAAGTCACCTGGACCTAAATTATTTCTGTCCCAGGCTGACCTTGAAATCAGAAATCTGCCTGCATATATGTCTGCCTGTCTTTGTATCTTTCTGACATGCTGGATCATAGTGTAGCAGCCTCTGTCCTTTTAGACCAGGGAAGCACCTTATATAATTCCTATTGCATCCTTATATTTTTGTATAGTTGAGAAATTATATATTTTTGAAATCATGTTTTTAAGATTTCTTTACCAAAGCCTTGAAGGCTGTCCCCAAGGTCCCAACATTTACCATAAAGACTCAGCCACACCCTCAATGCCTGAACTTTTGCTGTTTCTACATTAACTGGCGGATTTTTCCTCAGAGGAATGTGAAAATATGTACATTATACAAAAAGCCTTATGTCCATAGCAGCCATTGACACTTGTACAGGCCCATGCCCTGTTGGCCCTTTTTCATCATAGGTGGGAGCCATGTCATTCCATTGTCACTGAAGCCATGGCAGACTCTGTAAACATAAATGTCCTTCAAAAGATGAATGGATGATGAAAAAGTGACATGTATATATAATGGAATATGACTCATCTATAAAGAGCCCTAATTCAAGATTTATCTCTAAAAGCACCCAATAGGTGACTACATTTACATTTTACCAAGTATCTGTCATTTTGTATTTCATTACTTCTTGAGTTTTTATTTCTTTTTGAGGCATATTTTCTGTGAATTTCACAATTTCTCTGAATGGTATATTGTATATATTTATAAATAATTCTTGTCGTGCCCCAAAATGAGAATTTTCCTCTGAGAAACAATTCAGTGTCGGGACTTGTTTTAATCTAGGCATTTAAAGGCATCATTATATTGTGCTTTAGCATTTTCATGAACACCAAGTTTATTCTTCAGAAATACTCTACTTAGTTTTTTTGGTTGATGATTTTATTGTTTTTCTATAATTTTTATAGTACATGTTACTACATCACATCTAAGTAAATATGTTTGTATATATGTATGCTTCATTTTGATAACCTTTTTTAAATAATATGTTTCTGGAAAATACTTGTATAATTTTACTGTGACTATTGCATTAGGTTAATGTGGAGCTTTCTCATTCTATACATAATACCCTTTAGCAGTTTTCATAGACAGGTATCTCTAGTGGATCATCTAAATCATTTGATACATTACTCTCACACTGATATCTCTTAACAAAATACAAAAGGTTACCTGCTTAGTGCCTTTACGCTTTTTACTCTCTAAAAGATTATAGAGATTTAGAGATATTTATGGATTTGTAGATAACTAGTATAGATGTGTTAAAAGTAGGATCTAATTTGTAAACATAAAGTACAAATTAACCTGTGATAGCATCAAGTATTCTAGACCATTTGTACACTTTCATGTTACTTTAAATTGCTTTGCTTTAGTTGTTAATTAGGATAATACATTTCATTAATGCAAGAAGCTAATATGTTTCTGGAATCTCAGTACCGACAACCTCTTCCTCTCCTTCTCAATCCCCATCAAACACTTTTATTTTTACTCTTTATAATTATGTGTTGATGAAACTTGGTCAATTTCCACTATAAAGTCTCCTAAGTATTTGCCCTGATGATCATTCTAACATTACCTCTTCATTGGATTTTCTATAAATTCCAGTTATATGCAGATAGCATGATATTATGATTTGATTTTAGGGAGAGAAAACATATTTTATAGAGTTGCTATATATTTTCATAAGTGTTATATAGCTTCTATGCTTTTAAAAACCATACACGACCATTCCTGGGAAATATTCAATTTTGTAGAAATTACAAAAAAAATCCATTCTAGTTCTATTGTTTTTTTTTATACAATAAAATATTTCCCTAATCTGAGTATGATTCATCAGCTAGTTGGTTGTTCTCCAGAATAGTTTGAAGAAGAAAAGGAATTTAATTCTTATGTATTTTGGTCAGAGTCACACTCTGCTGCCCAGGCTGGTCTTGAACTCTTAGTCCCAGCTGATGAAACTGCCTCACCCTTCTGAGCAGCACATGAATATGGTGGACATAAAATTTAAATTTTCACTTTTTTCTCTTTATTTAAAACTTCTCTGAAAGGTCCATCCGTTTGCTACTTTCCTTTGAAGACTTGTTCCTTTTTATGCCCAAATAAACCCATCTTGAAAGATAAGGAAAGGAAAATTAGTTCTTCATTGTACATGACCATAATCATCTTCTTTGGTTTCTTCAAAATTGTCATGGCAAGATCTCCTAGTGTTGTTTTATTTCCTCATCCAAGTTCCAGATTTGAACTATTTTCATCCAAAGTCTTCTATTTATTATGTTTTAAAAAAATCTCAGTCTTTGGCCCAAATCTATGTGTTGCTATCAGCTTATTCATTCTTTGCACAACTTTTCCGTGAGTGAGATCAGAATTATATATTTTCAGCACAAAATGCATTACAGCTCTTTGAAACTAAAATGCATGACAGTTCATCTATGTATATGAAATCTCCACTTTATTTACTGTGGTTTATATACTGCTCTTGAAAAAAATCCCAGTTTTAACTCATTTCTTTTGTCTTCCTATTCATGTATCTTGAAATAACAATGTCAACTTGCTCAACAACGCAGAGTTTGAAAATAGTATAATTTGTTTTTAGTAATGTTGGGTTTAGTAATGTTTAGGAGCATAAGTATATGCTCCAAAAAGCATGGACACATTAGAGTCATCTAGAAAGTAATTTTATGTAGCATTGAGCCAGCGGAAGAATTATAATTGCAGTCAATTAATTTTATCTTCTTTAGAAATCACGCATTCACACAGGGAAGCTGTTTTCAAGCTTGCTCTTCTTTTTCTCCCCACATGTTGCTAGTCTTTCGTGTTACTTTGCACTCAGGGCCGCCACTACCTGGGTTCCTACTCGGAGGCCTGCTTCACACAGGTTGTAGGCATTAGCGACTTTTGTATTATATATTTAAATAGTTGACATGAATATGAAGATTAAACTTTTTTTCCATCATTGCTTGTTAGAAAATTTCTTAGGACATAACACACTTCTATGAGTGTTGTCACATAATGGTACTATAATGTTATTTAATCTTTTTAAATCATACTATCTTAAATCATGATATTTGGTCATGCTCAAGATGATGACATATATATTCACGAGTTCACACTATTAAATAGTACCACTCTTAAATAGTGGAAGAAATAAATGTTAGCAGAGACGTGACTCTTCCTTGTAGTAGAATTATAATTAATAAATACAGATGTCATAAGGGAGGAATAGAAAAATCACAATTAGAACAGAAAGGTAATAATTATGGCAGGTAACACCAAACAATGCTAAAATTAACTTTGAATAATCTGAAAAGAAACAAAATAATGATAAAGATCAAAGGATTGTCCCTGAGTTATTTACTTATTAGGAAGAAAAAAATTAACTACTTTTTAATGAATAATTAGATAAACAAACAACAGCTGAACCAACTGACTCAGGTTCACGTTATCAATACAAGGATATACATCTATTTCCATGATATAAAAAGTATATAATTTCTGGGATATTCTATGGGGAATTACTTAACTCACTAGATTAAGGGTTGGGGGACATTAGATTTATTCAATAATGCAATCTCACCTCATCCTACCCACATTTAAGGTATTTTTTTTAGCTTAATGGGGTAAAATATTGTCTTTTTAATCCTACAAGTCACCATTTCTTCCCATAAGTAGTTACATCTTCTGAAAACATGTTTAGCTGTGTGAGTACATGTGAGAGTCCTTACAGATATTCTAGGGGATAGTTCAGTTTACTACAGTACAGAATCCATGAACCAGATTTCTTGAAGCAAGTGCTAGTCAGCTAGTCTATCAGTTGAGGATGGATGGATTGCAAGGCTATCTCCCGAACAAGTTTCTGTCCCAGCAGATCACATTGCAGGCACGGGTCCTCTTGCCAGGAGGCAGAGGTTCAGCGACAACAGCTTGATCCACTGTGAGAAGGAACAGTCTTTTTCCAATATCTTAACCTGAATGCTGAACATACTTGTCTCTGTTTTACATGTAATTTTAAAAATATGCTGGCTCCTTTGCCCAGGACCATAGTCTGAGCTTCCAGCTTAGCTCTGAGATCTGCTATCTCTCCCTCCCAACTAGCTTTGCAAACCCGCCATCAACTGCCCTGTCTTCTTTCTTTCTCTGCCTACCTTAGAAACTCTGTGGAACTAAGTTCTATTATTTTAGAACTTGCCAGATAACACAATTGCTGGGCACAGAAATCTGTTGCCCTAACCTTATCAGCTAGCTTGTATCAGCCATCTTGGTGGCAGAGGCCTCTGGTTCTGGCTACTCAAGATCTACATGGTTGTGCATCCTTCTCATTCCAAAGCCTGGTCCAAGGAGCTCCCCTCTCTTTCCCTGCATCTCCTCTTTCTTCTTCTGGGACCTGGAAGTCCCATCTTTTTTTCTTTTGCTAAACAATTGCCTTCTGTTCTTTTTATTGACAAAAATCAAGAAATAATTAGGGAGACAGATTTTAGGATCAGCTCATCCCCCTATATCTCTGCTCTTCCCATTAGGGAAAACATACACCCACTTGTAGTTGTATCCATCAAAATCAAAGGTAGCCAGTGGGAAAAGATTTTGACCTTCACAGAGTATTCAAGAGATAGGACTTAAAACTATGTTCTCAGTCCAATAAGATGCTAAAAACATCCTCTAAAGGACACGAACCAAGTACCATTAATGCTTTCAAAAATAGGTGTTGAGGCAAGTGCATTTTTTCAAGTTGTTCCTATAAAATACCACAAAAATGTATTTAAATTAGCATTATTATTTATTCAATTAAAGTTGATAAAATTTAAATTTTACTACCTTGGAAGGAAACTAATTCACTTATTTACTCTTAATTCAAAAAATAAGAACATAGAATAATTTCTGTCTTCTCATTCCTAGTAGTGACTAAATCAGTAAGTGTGTAAACCCTTGAAAAAAGTATACTCATGTATGGGAAGGTAAAAAGAAATAATCTTATAACAGTACATATCATGTGTATGTGCTTGTGTGTGTGCTTATATGTGTGTAACTATAGTTCATTCAGTTATGCAGTGAACAAATCATTATCACTCATCATGTTTTTACAAAAAAAGAAGCATATGGACAGAACAGTCTAATAAAATGTCTCTCATGAGTGAAAGAGCTGGAACATAGGTGTCTCTAGTAAGTGTCTCACCCACAGGAAGGTTGACATGGAAAATGATACAGAGCTGGTTCAGTACTGAGGGAGTAACCTTTCCTCTGAGTTTTGTAACTAAGTGTGAGGATGCTAATATGCATAGGAGGTTTCCACCCCTCCAATTTTGTGTCCTCTTTCCCATTTACGAAAATTAGCAAAGAATCCTCTGGAAGAAATTAAGTAGTAGTGTTTGCTATGTCATCTGTACCGTGCTGGCTCATGCAAGAAAAACTTCCATCATGTATAATACTGAACTGTTTCTTTGCACCTCCAGGGGTTGATCAAAAGTAAAATATAGTTATTTAACATACTCCTCCAGGGGCTGCAGATATAAGGCAGTGGTTAAGAGCACTATTTGTTCTAATAGAGGACCTGAGTTCAGTTCCCAGCACCCACATGATAGCTCACAACTATCAGTAACTTTAGTTCTTGTGAACCTGATATTCTCATGACCTCATTAGGCACCAGGCATGCACACAAATAGAGGAAAACTACTCATACAATTAAAATAAAAGGATAAATAATTAACTCTTAAAGAAAAAGCCCTTTTTAATCTGTCTCTGTTGACTTCTCTAGATCATAATGATTTCTTACAGTAGAATCTTGGATTGCTTTTGAAAATATACAAATTAAATTTCTTGCTTTAACGAGCATGAATAAGGATTCTTTAAAGCCAATAGTTAATATATTTTAGTTAAAAATTTCAGACTTTAAATTATCTCTGTGATAAAAAGGAAATAAATTGTTTTCTCTATCTCTCTGTTTTTGTCTCTCCGTCTCTGTCTCTGTCTCTCTTTCTCCTTCTTCTGCTCCCTCTCTCCCCCTCTGTATTCATCCCTCTTTTTCTCCTCTACCCTGACTATCAGTTATTACAGTGGAAAAAAAGCTATAATATTCTTTGGTTCTGATGAAAAGGCATTGTCTTGATCACAGAAAGCCATTTTAATCAGTATATTTGAGTAATTATCAGAGTATGTATTACTTGTTTATTAAAGTTCTTTTTTAATCTTGTTTATTGATATTGGTGTTTTGACTCCATGTGTGTCTGTGAACCACTTGCGTACCTGATGGCTGAAGAGGCCAGGAAAGGTCAGAAGATGGTTCTACATCCTCTTGAGCTGGAATTATAGATATGACTTACCCTGTGGTTTCTGGGAATGAAACCAGGATCTTCTGGAAGAGTAGCCCACAGAGTATGTATTTCTTATGTTGAGGTGAAATCTGTCTCCATATAATTTCCATTCCAACTGGTAAGCATTGCCTGGCACTATAAAGGATCTACTGTAATCCTTCCCTAGCTATCCTGAATCAGCGTTCAAGTAGCCTCTCACCAGCCACTTTCTTGTTTTCAGGAGAAGCAGTACAGCCTCTAAAACGTGTCTATAATATGTGATTTATCTTACTCTTCTTGTTTCTTCTAAATATATTGAATTTGCCAGCAGATCTCTAAGCTACCTCTGAGACAATATGCTTTTGCACAATAAGCACAGCCTACTGAAGATCATGAAGACAGATCACATCCTGTGCGTCTCATTCCTAGTTACATTCTTAGCTAGAAGATGTCTGCTAGATAAATTTTGTAGAATAGACATTAAAAAAGAGAGATTACATAGGCAACTGGGGTTATAGAACTGAACCGAATGTATTTTTATTAGCACGGTAGAGCAATATGTAAAAGTTTACCTATTAAGAACGAGACACGGAGTACACAAACTTCTATGGTTGCTTCTGAATGCAAAGATCTACACCATTCTACCATTCTATAAACATCTGCTCATCTTTCCAGCTCTCCCTATGGGAGGAATGTAGGCCCAGTCCTAAGTAAGCCTGCCCTGAATGTGGAGAAGAAGGTTGCTGTCTTCAGTCATGGTATGTGGCATGGGGAGATAGAGCACACAATGTTATGACATGTCTTCTACTATGATTCTGCTCACAAAACTTCAGGGACTTCCATTTGAGGATTGTGGGAAGGAGCTGTGGGAACTATAGCTGAAGGGTTCTGATATTGTAGTGTTTTTGTTGTTCTTTGTATGTTTGTTTTTATTGTGCCTGTCAAAATAAAGTTCACAAGATATCTGAGTGTCTGAGATGGATGTTTTTGGTTAGAGATTTTTAAAATCATTTTCTTTCAGTTTAATATCCACTTGTTAATGTTGGCTTAGTATGACTGAACTGTCATTTCTCTTCAATGGAATGGGAGTGTAAATCTTTGAACTGAGAGACTAAGTTCTGGGCTCCAATCTTGATCATGAGCCAACTTTCAGAGTATAAAAGTAATAGCAAATGCAGCCATGACTGGTGGGTAGGCACAGTATAAAAATATAGAAATAGCTAATTAAAAGTAAATGTCCCTGAGCTGTAGAGATGGCTCAGAAGTTAAGAGCACTGACTGCTCTTCCAGAGGTCCTGAGTTCAATTCCCAACAACCACATGGTGGTATATAACCATATGTAATATGATATGATAACCTCTTCGGGTATGTCTGAAGACCCTCTAATTTGATGATTTGGGAGAATAAAGGAGCAAGAATTAGTATATCATGTGCTAACATGTGTTTATTAAAATAGCAATGTGCAGAAAATAAGTAGAGAAAGAATAGTGATTAGAATTCAAATAAAATAATAGAAGTCATAAAAGTAAATAAGAAGGAATGATAAAGGTGCAGTGAGATGATAAAAGAGTTCCAGATAAAAGCAGAATCAAAGCAAAAGATAGAAAGAAATGCAGCCAGACACCCAAAAACAAGATGCATCATAACATTTGGGAAACTGAGACAGCAGGATCATCAGTTTCAGGCTAAGCCCATCTCAAAATAAACCTAAAAACAACAGCAACAAAATAAACCCACTAAGGAAGAATGAGAATGACTAGAGGACAAGTCAATGTTAGTCAACTGAGTTGAAATTAGATATTAAATAAAGGATACATGAAAGTAGAGAAAAAAGACTGGGTAGGATTTCGAGCCTATAACTATGCTATGCCTCACCTAGATTCAAATGCCTTCTGTGTGACCACTCACTTAGCTACAGGTATAGAAACTGTCTCTGCATTTCACGAGGGTGCACATTCAGAGCCTGGCTCTGTGCAGTTCTTTGCATGAGTGAATTGTAGAGTCTATGTTAGCTACTCCAGTGGGTGGCTCAGACAGATTTGTACCTTAAACACTGTTCGAAGTTTAAGCTTTACCCATTAATGTTCTGCAAGTCAGGTCTCTAGCTCTGTGGCACATGCTTTAGGTTAATAGAGTGAAATATGATCGATTTTTTTCTAGAACTGCATGGTTGCAAATGCAGGAAGTGTCCTTTTACAATGGCTTCTTGTTACTGCTCTGGTCAAGTGCTGAGAAAATTTTCTTGGCAGTGTATGGTATGTGTGCACCGAGATTCCTATTTCTGATTAAACTACTGATCTTGTTAAACAAAAGATCTTGTCTGTGAAGCATTAAATGTAGATTGTGATTGCTCATTTCTGATTTTACCATCTCTGCTCCCTACAACTTCCTTTGACAATGTAGCTGTCCTCTCTCTCTCTCTCTCTCTCTCTCTCTCTCTCTCTCTCTCTCTCTCTCTCTCTCTCTCTCTCTCTCCTTTAAAATACATCTTCCCTAAAGCACAGGGTGATATTTTTTCAGGTCCTGTCATTGTTTTAGCAAAGGTTCCAGGTCCCTGCAGTCCACTGACCACAAACTGGGAAAATAGCACTGGGCGTTCTGGAACAAACTATGAATTTTCTTTTTAAAATTCCTTTGTTTCTTTGGTACCAAGCCTAGAATGTTTTTCTCTTTATCCAGTTCACAGAACAGTTACTTTCCTACAAACCCTAGCTTATTTCTCAGAGTCCTTAATGCTTTAATGGGCTTCATCTGCCACTACTTCTCTCTGGGCTACCTTCCCTAATATGACCTGGACACCGGCTCACAGCAGGCCTAGGATGGTCTTTGAACTTACTTAATCTTTTTCTATCCCTGTGATTATTGTCCTCTTCCTGTCTTCTATTTTCTTAACTATTTTAATAATTTACAGTTTTATTTTGAAGTTTTACATTAGAGTTGGTATATTCTCTTCCATGTTGTACATTTGGGAGATTAAGAAAAATTCTCTTTAGGGTGTTAAACAAGGAGAAATTTTAAATAAAAGCATGGAATAAGATGTACTAAATCTTTGCTTTTGCCGTTGCTCAAAATCAGACTGAAATTAAAGACTGAAATGGATTAAGATGCTATTATTTTTTAGAAGAATGTATTTCAGTAAACTTTAGGTAAAAATAGCTTCCCCAGAGGGTACTAACCCTGGAAAGATAATTATCTACTTAAGGTTCCTGTAATTTTAAATTATGGTAGGTTAGCTTCTGAATTATGAGCACAAAGAAATGTTGAAATTGTTATATAGTTGTTATGTGATTTATACAATTTCTTTCTAAAGGTCAAGACATTCATACATGTTTTGAACATGAGTACAGCTAGCATTATTGATCTCAGGCTACTAAAGGAGAGAGTAGCCCAATAATGGACAAAAAATAACTCAAAACTCTGAAAATAAGGAGTATTATTTTCACCCCATAATTATTAGTGTGTGTGATTGTGTGTGTGTGTATACACATATTTGTTGAGTGCATATGTGTATACATGTAGTTGTGGTGTGCGTGCATGTGTGTGTATGTGTGTGTGTGTATGTGTATATGTGTGTGAATATGCATGTATTCATGAATTAATGTGTTAGGTCGAAGAACACCATCAAATGAATATATCATTCTTCATTTGTTTCTTTTTTTTTTTTTTTTTTTTGGTTCTTTTTTTTTTTTGGAGCTGGGGACCGAACCCAGGGCCTTACGCTTCTAGGCAAGCGCTCTACCGTGAGCTAAATCCCCAACCCATTTATTTCTTTTTTAAATAGAATTTTTCCCATTCGATATATTCTGATACTACTTCTACTCCAACTCCTTCCAGATCCTCCCCACCTCCTCTCCCATTTGAATCTCTACCCTTTCTCATATTAGAAAATGAACAGGCATCTAAAGAATAAAATTTTCTTTCAGTGAGTTATATCCTCAGCCCTATTATTAAGTGTTTTTTATTAAGATGTACTTTATTTAATTAAAATATAATAAGTTATTTCCCTTCTTCTCTTTCTTCTAAAACCTCTCCTGCCTGCCCCCATGCCTTGCTTCCTCCAAAACCCATGGTCTTTTTTATCTTGAACCATTGTTTTTCATATATATGTAACAAACATTTAAGAAACTTGTCTATTGAGTCTTCATTTTCAATATCCTTGAAATCAAAGTTCTGTTCTTTTTTTAAAACTTAAAATTCTAATATGTGCCATTTCTCACTGTATCCCAACACTAGGACATGCTGTTCCTTGTCAGTGACTTCTTTTCTCAGTTTTGTCAGATATTTAGCTTTTTTTGGTAAGACTTTTGAAAGAATCAATTCCTCACGTGCATTAACTATATATATTGAATGCTTTCTATATTCACATCTTCATGTTTGTTTCTATGTTTTCATGTTCTTTTCCAATATCTTGAGAATGTATTTAATTGTCAATTGCCAGACTTTCTTCCTTTACAATATCTGCATGGACTGCTATAATTTTCTTGTGCATACGGGTGAAGTTGTTTCTTACCTCTTTGAATATGCAATTAATATATCATTAAAATATATTAATAAATAAATAACAGATCATTAAAATAGGTCCTAATTTAAAAGAAAATTGAAAGAATAATAACAAAGAATAAATGAAATGTCTGTCTTATTTCTCAGAGCATGGAGCTGGGAGGAACAACCAGACCATAAACTCAGCAGACTAGGACTAGACAAATGAACGGAAGTAAAGGAGCCACAGGAAAAACACAAGAAATGTATGTAGATGCAGACACACACCCTCTCAAACACAGAGAAATCCTCAAAAGACACACAATAGGAAGGCTTATTATATACACAAAGGCTCTGAAATGTTTTAAAAATATATAAAAGGAGAGCCTTGACAAAATACTAAGGGTTATAGTACAGAAATGTCATTGAGTTCACTTTGTTTTTACCATCTACTACTGTGGCCAGTAGGGCCAGCCATTAAGAGTGAGTTGCATAAATAGTAAGATTGTTAGAGATAACTAATTTTTTGAGTGGTTACTAAGCGTTTGAGTTAGAAACAGAGTCTGAGTTTTTAAGATAATGCCTATCATGGAACCTAGAACTTGTTTTGGCTAAACTTGCTCACTGGCACAATCCTAGGATCTATGCGTGTCTGTACTAACCAATCCCAGCCCCGAGATTACCAATGCCTCCTACTTCTCTGCACTCTGATATGAATGTTGTGGGTCTGAACTCATGTCCTCCTGCTTGCACAGCAAGCTTTACCTCCTGAATAATCATCTGATTCATGATTATTGTAGATTATCATATGCTTCTCTGAGGATAACTGTTCTTGGCGATTCAATGAGTTGTCAGTCTCTGCTAGATGCCACAACTTTCCATTAGACATCAGATTTAAAATGCAATCAAAGCAAAAATAAATAAAACTTGGATATACTATTTATTTACCTTATTAACTCTAAAGCTAAAGACAATATTTCTTCTAAAATGAGTTAAAGTTAAATATCCTTGTTTCAGAGATAAAACTTATCTAACTCTGTAAAAGATCTATATTTTTGGGTTCTGTTGGGGATCCTAAATATAACCAAAAGCACTAACAGGAGGGAATATGATCTGGGAGACACAGGGACCAGGATCATGTGACACAAACAATTTATCATGGGGTGGAAGACTGATGTGGTAGCGACCAAGGAATAACTCCCTCATAATAACAGAAACCACAGGGATGGCTTGTAACCTTTTATGATATACCTGGGACCTAGTTCAGGGGTAAATAAAGTACAGGGTCACAAAACCAGAGGATTGATATGTGAACTCTGCTTCCTCATCAGTTAGTGGCTGATAAATTGGGGTGTGTTGAGAATCATGCTAAAGTTTTTGTAAAATCTGAGACCCTCTAGATCTTTCTGGCAATTTGATATGCTAATAGGACTTTGAAAGTTCACGGTAGAGTGTAGGAGAAGGTCTGTATCTTCAGGGTTTCTACTGAAGTGCTGGATATGGCTTTGCATGGGTACCACAGATCACCTTTCAATAGACTGGTGGTTCTAGCTAAGGTGCTTCATATCTCACTGCTCAGTCTCAGGAAGTGGGTTCTTGATTCCATCTTCCTAGGTCATTTTTCTGCCTTTGAGCATTACTTTTCCCATTCACATAGGGATTTTTCTTTATCTTATTAGTAGTTAGTAGTAGTACTTCAATGGTTACAGTGGCTCAGGGAATTCTTTGATGGGTATGGTTGCCTCACTCAGAGCACAGCCTATAGCATCACTGGTCTTTTAAGCCTGTAGCATCTTGTCATTATAAGGAGTGAGAGCATCATTATTCATCTTCGAATTACTATTTTCAACAGGGACAACACCCTGTTGTATTCAAGCATGAAGTTCTCACACTTATTTGTTTTCGATATCAAACTCTGCAATGCTCATTGTTACACCTTTTATTCTACATCTCAGAGCTTTCTTTTTGCAAGTTTTTCCCCTACGTTTGCTGTTCAGCCAGAGCTATCCATTTTCCTCAGTTTACCATGAGCTCTCATAAATAAATTTAGAATAATGATGATTTCATTTGCATGAAAATTCAGAAAGGGCTAATTTTGCTTTGACTTACTTTGCTCATTTGATATCAGCATAATTAGGTACGTGGTTCAAGCAGATAGAAATATTCCTCTTAATCAAGACTTCTCTGTTAGATGAAAAACATATATTTATAAAAATGTGTACATATATGTATATATATACACATAAATATGGAGATAAAATTGAATAGGATAATCATATTTTTCATAGTGACAATAAAATTAAGGCCTAAAGGCAGTGGACTCATTCCAAAGAGGAAGAAAATAAAAAAGCCCAGACTTTGAGTCCACGAAAGGTAATCTTCACAGAGGAGAGAATCTATCTCTTGGATGTTCAAGTTAAGGGACATACAAAGAAGCTACTTAAAGAATAGTATGTGCCAAGTAGCTGAAATATAAAATGGTCCATAGTATATTTTATATGTACAGGTTGAGGAAGTAATAGCAATTTTTTTTATCATTGTGAAGAACATTTCTGGTAGTAAAATTTGCCTAACTATTCCATGGACATTCTCCTTGAATATCTTAATGCTGTATTTCATTATCTTATTTCTTGTATACATTAGTATTCAAGCTGTAAGTCTCTTTATATGTCATTCAAACTATAAGTTAATCTTGTTTGTAAGTCATAAAATGAACTTGGACTAGAATTCATTTCAAAATGTGTTTGTTAATCTATTTAATTGTTCTATTATTGTATCTATTATTTATCTAAAGCTAAAGGCTCATAGACACTGAATGAAAAGTGTCATCACTCACAGTAATAGATTTCTTGTCACTACAAAAGGGAAGAAGTCTATAAAGCCAAAAAAAAGGGGGGCAGCAATAGCAAAGACCATAGTTTTCCAGAAACTTCTTGAATTGTCTGAGTCAGCTTTAGAATATCTTCAATCAAAAGAGCTGACTTTGGCTATGATATTTTTTCTGATCAACTGGACAGCCAAAACATTTCTATTTTATATCCATGAAGAGGAAGAGAGAATGTTTTATTTTAATAAACTTGGTAAATGACAAAAATATGGCGATTTACAGTGGCTAAACTGGAAGAAGTTATGCAGTTCTTGCATTTTACATTGGACTCCTGGAGTGAGAATGCAGAACATTGAGAAGTAAGAATATTAAATAATAAATTTTTTTACATAGTGCTAAGAAAACTAACTTTATCTAATTAAATACACTTCACTATTTCAAACTTTATGCAAAGCAATAAAACAAAACTAAAATCAATAAAAATAATCATGAGCTTGTATCTATAGATGAAGGTCTTAGTTATTTCTATTAAAAAGTTCCCTGATGGTCCAAGCATGAATAATACTTCTGCAGCTAACACAAGTCATATCATTTCAGTTCCTTATGTAACCTACTAATAATTGAACTTAGAGAAATAGATGTTCAAATTTTTAACATGGAATTTGTTGCCTGTCTGTCAGGATAATGTGAGTAATGAATTTATCCATGTGCGGCTTCACTTGTGACCTTATAGAATCATTTCTGTAGATTTGAGTTATAAAGTATAAGCCTTTGATTTATTTTAATCTGGTCTTCCATGCAGAAAGAGCTGTTATTTATTTTAATTGCTTAATATGTTTCTTCTTATTATCATATATTTTATCTTACTTAAAGTATAAATAGTAAAAAATACTTTTCTCACTTGGGAAAATGTGGCTGACATTAAATGAATGCTAAGCAAAATATTCTTTTTATTTAGTGAGCGTATGTATGGCAGCCTGATTCTAATTTTTACTTTGCTCAATTTGTAGAGAATTTTAAAGTGGGACTGTGTAAGTACCAAAGAGGTTTTACTTCTAAATGTGTTAGAGTGCTGCAACTGTCCCCTAGGGAGGAAGTGATTTCCTGTCCGTATTTCCTCTAGTTTTAATTAATACTAATGATGATAAAAGTTGCACATTCTGAAATAACCTAAAAGTAGGTTCTGAGACTGAAGAAAATGAGTACGTACTGCACTTGCCCATTTATCTTCTAGGTTATGAACTCAAGTACTAGATTTTTATATTGAATTTATTTGATATAATTTTGACTACATCACTTTATTAATAAATTTATGAAGCTCTTTTTGATTGTGTGGAATACACTTTCTCATGTCTTCAGCATTCAAAATTCTTCACACAAAGAAATAGCTGTGTAATGAATGAAGTAATATAAGTCATATAAGATATGAAATTCATAGGCAAATGGTCGGAACTGGAAAATATCATCCTGAGTGAGGTAACCCAATCACAGAAAAACACACAAGGTATGCACTCATTGATAAGTGGCTATTAGCCCAAATGCTTGAATTATCCTAAATGCCTAGAACAAATGAAACTCAAGACGGATGATCAAAATGTGAATGCTTCACTCCTTCTTTAAAAGGGGAACAAGAATACCCTTGGCAGGGAATAGAGAGGCAAAGATTAAAACAGACACAGAAGGAACAACCATTCAGAGCCTGCCCCACATGTGGCCCATGCAATCCAATTAGACAAGATGGATGAAGCAAAGAAGTGCAGGCCGATAGGAGCCAGATGTAGATCTCTCCCGAGAGACACAGCCAGAATACAGCAAACACAGAGGCGTATGCCAGCAGCAAACCACTGATTTGAGAATCGGACCCCCGTTGAAGGAATCAGAGAAAGAACTGGAAGAGCTTGAAGGGGCTCGAGACCCCATATGTACAACAATGCCAAGCAACCAGAGCTCCCAGGGACTAAGCCACTACCTGAAGACTATACATGGACTGACCCTGGACTCTGAACTCATAGGTAGCAATGAATATCCTAGTAAGAGCACCAGTGGAAGGGGAAGCCCTGGGTCCTGCTAAGACTGAACCCCCAGTGAACTAGATTGTTGGGGGGGGGGTGGCGAGGGGGGGAGGATGAGGAGGGGAACACACATAAAGAAGGGGGGGGGGGGAGGGGGATGTTTGCCTGGAAACCGGGAAAGGGAATAACACTCGAAATGTATATAAGAAATACTCAAGTTAAAAAAAAAAAGAAAGAAAGAAAATGCCCCACAGGCTGGACTACAGCCTGATCCTATGGAGGCATTTCCCTTCTCCCCCCCCCAAAAAAAAGATTATGGGCTTATTTAAAGGGCTTGCTGCACAAAGAAGAATACTTACGTTCTATTCTCAGTACTCACATACAAAGATGAGGCAGTAAGTATGATGCTCAATGATAATCCCAGTACTGGGGATGCAGTTAGTTCAGCTGAATCGGGGAGCTCTAGGTTCAGTGAGAAGTCTGTTTCATTATAATAACAAGAATTATTGAGAAGACATAATGTTGACATTTGATCTTCATGCAGACAAATATCTCTGTACCCATGCATGTGTACATGGGTGACTGCATGTGCACACACACACACACACACACACACACACACACACACTACATTCTACTATTGTTCATTCATTTATTTCCAGGTAGCATATTTCAGAACATGTCTATTTAAAAGTGTCAAATTATCACAAAGGATCATCTCCATTGATTAGTTTGTGGAATTAGTGTATTTCTTTCCAAATTTGAATGCAGAAAAGATCATACTATGTGGATTACTTGATTACCATTAGTCTGAGATCACAGTCTCTCAGATGTAGTCTATCTATAGATTTGGTTATTGACCACATTGCTTCTATTTCCAAAGCCATAAGATTGCATAGCTTCCTAATTAATTACTGTAGCTTCCAAAAGTTCATACAAAAGGTTCGGTACTAGCTGGGTATTCAGTATGTCATGTAAGAGTTATGGATCAATGGGAAAAAAATCTAAAACTATCTTTAAATAATCAAATATGTTTGCAAACATCAAACTTTATTTGACAGAGCATCCTCTTTCCTTTACCCCTTTATTTTTCATGTTCTTAGCAGACACTCCCTCTGGATCACATGGCAATCCATGTACAGGGAGGGGTCACATGCTATTTAATGCTTCTATTAAAAAGGCAACTAATTTTAGTTAGACTCTAGAAACAAAATTTCCATCCTGGGATAAAGTCAGATGCTTTTAAAAATTCATAACTTGTACAAATTGATTTTATACGAGAGCTAAATTTTTAAAGGAATACACAGAACCTCATTTTTCCAGTTTTATTCAGGGAAATATATTATTGCTCAGAAATATAGATCTTTTAATTTAAAATACAGGAATAATAAAAATCCTATGTATTTTATAACAGGAATACTTGTAACTACACATCTTTCTTTCATATATTTTGGGATGAATTTAAAGCAGCTACTCATTATGTAGCTTCTTTGTCTCATAACAGAGGAAGCAGGGAGAGTATGTTGCTGGTGGGAGAAATCCTCATAGTCTAAACTCAAGGGCAATGCTTACTTTGGTCAAATTCTATGCCTAGGGTAAGAGAGCTGTCAGAATCTCTACATCATGGCGAGCCTGTGTCACAGCATATGTTCAGTGTTGGTTTCCTTCCCAGATAGGCTATCCATTATGTTTACAAGGTGAATGTGAAGGAAGGACTCAGGTGCTGTCAGGCTGTGATCTTGGGAGGAAGTGAATATGACGTGTGCTACATCTTATACAGTCTGATGATGAATGCACAGCATGGAAAGTCCCAAGTTTGCTGAACCTCAGAAGTCTAATGATTTTCTAAATAACAAGATATTTTCCAGGTATCTGTGTCTCATCAGAAAAACAATATTTGGAATTTGAGAGCAGATATTCCATTATATGGTTCATTTTCTTTCCCATTGGATGTCTTACTGTATTTTATGCTCAGTAGATGGTACAATATGGACTTTTTAGGTTAAATGGGGCTGGTGAAAAGTCATATGCCCTTTCTCACAGAGTTCATAGTGATTTTGCCTTTAAGAACAGGACAAAATTCTCATAGAAATTCCAGGGGAGAGAAGGATCCTTAGTCTATGCTAAATAGGACAGCATGAAGTAGTGCCAGTCAATGATTTAACAAAGGTCACAGATAATAAGATGATAAAGTTTTCCTCACATAATGGTTTTCTGATAAGAAAACACATCAAAGTCAATTTTCAATGTAAGGTACAAGGAGAACAAAAATGTTATTATTAATAACTATCTTTTCATAGTGTCAAGTTTTTGTGATATAAAAGAAGAAAAACAAACAAACAACAACAAAACCCAAGGAAATGCAATGGAATCTCTCCATTCAAATATACACAAAGAAAAGATCTGGGTACAGATAGCAGATTGAGTAAAGAAAAGTAAAGCATATTTAGCATAGTTTTGCTTTGAAGTATATTTGGATGAGAAAAGCAAGCATAAAAAAATTCAGTCTCATTTCATCTCTTATTGGATGCGTTTGGAAGCTACCTTGTTTTGAGTCCTCTGAAAATGAACACACTCTGTTCTCTATCAAGAACCCTCATTTTGATCAATACCATGCTTCATTTGCCCCAAAGAATGATTCTGTGACACTGCCATTATGGCACACGTCAGTATACGGGAGATATAATTGTCATTTCTCAAAGCACAGAGCATATAATGTCAGATGACGTCTTACACGCCACATACTTTATGAAAAGCAAGAACATTCTCATTCACACAACAAATGTGTTTAGCTTTAAAAGTAATTTATTCTATTGTAATAAAAAGGGATTTTAAGTAACTGGCACTGCAGATTGTAAGATTTTTATTTGTGGAAAAATAGCATAGTTCTAAATTACTTCTATAAACATGTTCAGATGCATTCTAGCTGCACTTCTCATGTTATTCATTATGAACAATACACTAAAATTGCCAAGTCAAATAACAGCAAATCTTACATAATATGTCAAATGAATTCCTTTTCAGTTAAAGATGATTGTGTATTTTTAACTGAGAAAAGCAAATATAAATTTATGTAATCAAAGAATTTAAAGAAAAAAAGTCTTACAAGGAATGTCAGGAGAAAGTTACAGGAAACACTTAAATGAAGTGGTTTCTATTCTTTTTTTTTTTTCTCGGAGCTGGGGACCGAACCCAGGGCCTTGAGCTTCCTAGGCAAGCGCTCTACCACTGAGCTAAATCCCCAACCCATGAAGTGGTTTCTAGTCTGACGTTTCCAGCACACATTGATAATGGTTGGAGACACTCCCTGTGACTATCTATCTCTGTGCTGAGCTTGGGTTTTCACACATTATGTGATATCGAGAGCTGAAGAAAAAGCCACATTACTGAGCATGTAGAGATCACTTACCTTCTGAATAGAGGCGGTGAGCAAAGAATGTTCAGTACATGGAGAAATGTTCTTTAGACATTAGCTCCTTTTTACTTAACTTTAAAGTATTTCTTAACAAGTCTAAATGAAATGGAGGGAATTTTTTTCTGGTTTCTTTTAGTTACTTGATTTCTCAAATTCTTATTTTTCTTCCTGTGAAATCAACCTGGAGATATCTATGACTGTAGACTTCTTTAGAGGGTTATGTGAGGAAATGAATATTGAGAAGTTGAACAATTTGATATTGAACAACCAATTGGTGTGCACTTCCTTAGGGAAGACTTTCTCCTGCTTTCGGTGTCCCTCAGTTGCCTGTAGTTTTTTGTGTAGGGTAAAAGCCTTATTGGGCTTTCCCCAGATATAAGAAGACTTTCTTCTTTTCCAAAGGACTCAAATTTAGTTCCTAGTGCCTAAGGTGGCGAAGCTCACAGCCACTGGTAACTCCAGTTCCAGAGGATCCAATATCATCTGGTTTCCACAGGCTTCTGTTCACACTTGGCATACACATATAAATTCACATAAATAACAACATAAACAGTCTTAAAATGTTAAATATTACATTGACAGCTATGTTTTAAGATTAACTCAAAGAAATGTCTAGTTGTCTAGTGTGCTTATTCACATTCTAGCATGCCCTTCTGTGTATCAGTGAATTTTTCTTATTAATTAATTAATTAGCTTTTTTCTCCAAATACATAGTGTGGGGAAGCTTTGGTTAGTTGTTCCTATTCCTTGGGATACTGAAGAGTGAAGGATTGCCTCTGTAGAAGATGCAGCTTCTACATTTTCTAGCCTTGGGCAGGAGACCTATGGGTGCTTCAAGGAGGTCAGGGACAAGGAGGTTATCAGAGTATCCCAGAGTTGAACAAATGGAAGTAGAGCTAAAAGTTACTATTCAGGAGAAATCCAGAGACCTACTAACTACCATGCAAGGCAGCACAGGCTGGAAAGGACACCCAAAGATCTACCCTCTGCTGTACAGCAAGTGTGAGCTGTAGACACAGAGGCCTGCCTGCTACTGCACAGCTCATTTGGTTATAGACGCACAGAGGCCCACCTGCTCTCATGCCATATGGACAGGTTGTAGACACCTAGAGGCCTACTTGTTGCCATGCCACTCAGTGCTCAAAGAGGAGCTCACCAAAAGGCCACCAGCCACATGGTCCACATGCAGCAGGAGCCACCACAATGTGCAAGTGTGTGGTGGAATAATGGGAGAGAAAGAGAAGAAGAAGAATTTGAGCTTCGTGAAGGAAGGTGGAGTAGTCTGTTGTGAGTATCCAGCTATTCCACTTGAGACTATGGAGAAGTACTGGCCCATGCTGCTGTTGAAGGCCATGTGTGGGTTCATGGCTATGCAGCAGCAGGGATTTGTGTCATTGTCTGTGGATCATATGATCACTAGAGACCACAGGGACTTCCCTGGTCTGGACAGCAGCCTGAGACTGCATAGATGTCCAGGGACTGTGCAGAAATATCCCCACACCTCGCCAGCTGCAGCTCTCTGAGGAGCTGGTCCCATCTCTTACCCATGGCATCACTCAGAAGAACAGGCCCTGCACCTTTCCTAGGAAGCATATTAGAGCTGGTCTTGGTGGAGCAGGCCTCTATAAGACAGCCCTTTGAATGAAAACACAAAAAGAGACAGCCCCCATCATACATTTGCTGTCAGGTGGAGTGGGCACAGGACAGTGACCTCAACTCCCTTCATCCAGTCACCTGTGGGGAATTGGGAGAATTGATTCTGAGGCCATCACATCGGGAGAGCTGGTCCTGCCCTTCACTGGCACCTCACCTGAGCAACACAGTAGAGCTAGCCTTGATGGTGAAGGAACAGGTAAACCATCTAAAAGGGTGTGAGAACAGAAGAGCTGCCTCAGCCACTCATTGGCTGCAGCACTTGGTAGAATGGCTCTCATCCCAACAGCGCAGCCCAGTAGAGCTGGCTCTGGAGATATGGGTGCAGTTGAGCTGGCTCAAGAGCATGACAGCAGGAGTGCTGACCCTGTCTCCTCCAAAGGCAGTATTGAGTGGCCCTAGCCAGAGCAGTGCTGCAGAGATTGTCCTGGTGGTACTAATAAGGGAGAGATGGTGGGCTGACCCACCCAGGCCCAGATCCAGGACTTTCTGTTGTCCCACCCCGAAATCTGCATCATCTGTGAACTGTTGGTGTGCATGAAATGATCAGTCTCCTGATTCAGAACCATAGGATCTCAGAATAACAACAGAATAACCAGGAGGATTCCAGGTAAGGATCCAATATTAATGGTGCCACAGAGGCCAGAAACCACAAACCAGACCAATGAGTCATTGCAATGAACATTTACAAGTGGAAACATGTGGACAGAGTGACATACTGTGGGACACACTGTGATACACCACAGCTTCGACAACAAGATGTTTTCTATGCTTCATTTTTTTTTAATTCTTGCACGCATTTTCTTTGGGGGAAGAGGTTGCCAGGGTGGAGAGCAGATATGAGTGGACAGAGAGATGAATGGGATGGTGTTGCTTTTAATAAATAAAAAGTTTTCTTTAAAAAACAAACAAAGAAATGGAGCAGAGAGATTTTTGCTCTCTTTTCATTTGTTTCCCTTAAACTCTTCACTTGAGAATGATCTTGGTGGCATCAATTGAAAGTCAGTAGAAGCATGATGTTCTGTGGGCTCCAGTGACAAAGCAGACTTCGTGTTTGAACAACCACATCATCATTTCAGTTCCCTTGTTCATTTATAAAATTAATAGAGTAATGGTAGCATGCACCTTTGACTCAATAGTCAAATAAAAAGTCCACATGGAACCCCTAAAATGTGTAGAAATTCTAAACATAATCATTGATGTCAACAGCAGTTGTGATGGTGAGAACACAGCAGTATTAACTCCTTCACTACCAGGGCTCCAGTCTCAGTCTTCGTGGGCCACAGTATTTAATAGCTTGACTTCTTAGTAGGAATGTTTCTTTTAAAAAGCATTAGCTATAACAACAAGATCTCTATTTTAAGATTAACTTAAGGAATGGCCGGCTATTTAGTAGGCTCTTTGTACTTGCCTCTCCCCACCCCCTACCCTGTGCCACTAAAGGGGCTAAAACAAGGATGAATTGACTTGGGAAATTTTAGGGTCCTGCCTTTATGCCTTCTAGAATTCCCTTATTTAATCTGAGCCTCAGTAATTTGACCACACAGTACTGTTGTAAATCTCGTGTCCCCAAAGGGGGAAACAATGATCTCTAGTGCCTTTAGATGTTCATTTCTGTCTGGTAATGAATTTCCCCATGGCTGGTACTGCTATGATTGCCACCTGTTATTTAAATGGTCAGAAGCAGCAGTTTCGGGGATACGTAAATTAGGAAATGCTTTTCTCAATCTTCTCATTATTTTTTTATTTCTTTGAATGATTTTGTATACTACTTACTAAATTGATTTATGGATTATATTAGTTCTGTTTTGGAATAATTTCATATTAATTGTTACTAGTTCACAAAGACCATCCTCACTCCTCTACCTTCCCTGGCTTGATGTTATTTTCACATCATCGTTCTCAAGTGATAAGTAAACAGGACCTAGTCTCCTAGTCCTTGTTCTTGGACCATTTAACTTATATCCCCTAAGCTTTATTTTTTGATATGGGGATTATTAATTACCAATTTTTTGCATTTTTGTTATTATGAAATATTTGGTCTCATATTTTACATGGTATTCTTGATATACCATGAGTTTAAGATAGTGTGCATTAGAGAAACTAACTAGATATATATGGAATGAGGAAATAAAATTACTCATACATGTAAATATAAATCAAAAATCCTTATGATAGGCCTTATGGATATAACATATACACTAATTCTCAATGTAAAGAGGATTTCATAAGACTGATTACACTTAAATTATAACAATTATCATTAGCATTGTATTTAAAAATAATAAAAACAATATTTTCAACTATATTTTAAATAGCCTCACATGATATAATATACCTATAGTAGGAAACAAAATATCTGCATGAACCTTTTTTGCAGCTGCGCAGACTTCTTCATGGTGTGTTGTAACCAGTAAGATGGAATAAACCCCCTTTTCCTAACATGTTCCTGGTCAGTGTTTTATCACAGATACAGGGACTGACAGAAATTCTCAGCAACAGGTGTCTTGCCATTTGCTTGTGATGCTGGACCTTGCCTTATGTCATGAGCACCAGGTCGTGCATCCATGCTCAATCTCCTACCACATTTAGTTCATTCTCAGTGCTGAGAGAATTTCAGAGTTCCCACTAATGTCTAAATTGTTTTACACAAATGATGAAAGGAGCGTAAGAAAAAGAAATAAAGCACAGGATCTGGGGTGGTGAGGAGAGCAGAATGATCAGCCTATGTCATTTCACATTGTTCTATTCATACAGGCACACAGTGGCAAATTCTAAAGTAAACTAAACTTTCAGAGTGGGGAACATTAGTCATTCCGGGCTTATCCGTAGTAATAGATTAACTAACAAGCTACTGATCCTGCTAATAGGACGCTGTACAAATGAGGGGATGAACAGAAAAGAAGATTCTGCCTCTTAGTCAATTTGGCTCAGAAACTTCAAATACTTAGTGTGGGGAGTGACTGGAACTGATAGAAAGTCAATATCAAGGGCCAGAGAGATGGATTTGTTAAGAGCACATGTTGTTTCTGCAGAGGACCAGAGTTCAGCTCTCAGCACCCAGTTTCAAGGCTGCACAATCTCAGAAAACTCCACCTCCATAAAAATTCTGTGATTTTTTTGAACCTAAGTCTAAAGCATTGTCATATAACAACATTGATGCATTTCTCAGCCTCTAGAATGGGAAGAACTAAAGGTTTCACCGTAGGACTGCAGTGAATAACGTCCTGTTATAGTACCATGAACCAACTAGGATTAAACCCCGGCATTAATAGTAATCACACTGATAATTTTTGTTTTGGTTTTATTTAATTACTTACTTACTTACGTGTGTGTGTGTGTGTGTGTGTGTGTGTGTGTGTGTGTGTGTGTGTGTATTCACATGCCCATGAAAGCCAAATAAAATGTAAGTTCCCTAGAGGTGGAATTACACCTATCTGTGACCTATCACGATATAGGTGTTGAAAATGAGTTCTGATATGAGCTCCCCAACACATATACAGCAGAGGAATGCCAGGTCTGGGTTCAGTTAGAGAAGATACAAGTAACCCTCAAGACACTGGAGGCCCGAGGGAGTTAAGAGGTCTGGTGGGGTGGGAGAGTTTGGAGGGACATCCTCGTGGAGACAGGGGAGGGAGCAGGGAAATGGTACAAGATGTGGAACAGTCAGAAGTAGGACCAGGAGGGGAATAAAATCTAGAGTGTAAAATGAAACAAATACAAACAAACAACAACAACAAAGGAAAAATAAATAAAATTTTAAAAAAAGAAATTGAGTTCTTGTCATCTTGTAGAACAGAAAGTGCACTTACCCATTAAACTGTCTTTTCAGTTCCATGAAACTGCTTGGATCTCTCTCTATTTTGCTGTAAATACTCACCCAGTGACTCTTCTCTAATACTGTGACCGCAATTGAGGTCACTGGGAGCGTAGGTGGCAATTGCTTAGTGTCTGGTCCCAGTCCCTTTATTTTCTTTGAAAGTCTCAGTTTACTTATATCACAAGAAAATTTTGTTATGTTTTTTGAGTTCTCTCAACTTCCAATATCAACATAATGCATAGTAACATTACGTAGCCATGACATTACACGGCAATGAGGAAAGGTCATCAGGATGGTTCAGAGAAGCAAGAGTGACAAATGTCACAAGGGCAAGGAATGCTCAAACTGGGATTTGACTCACAGTGCACTCTATTGGAGGCACTGGGCCTCTCTAACCAGAGCATGCTGATGTTCTGTGAGTTATCAAGGAAAATTTATCTAGCAATCCAGGCTCCTACTGAACGTGAAGTGATAAAAGGCAGAGACTAGTTTTACAGCGTCTAAGAAAGAACAGCAGAAAGGAACTCTCCTACCAGTTGTGCTCAGCAGCAAAATTGTGTCACCTTTGTGTGTGTTAAACTGTGGCTGAGATAGCATCTCAGACAGTTGGGCTGGACAGCCTTTCATACATCAGTTGGTCAGGCAAATCATTAGTTTTAACAGTTGACACCCTGTTCCAGAAAAAATATGCAGGTTTAAGTTTTGACACTGCATACAGCAAATATTTTCTACTTTCCTAGGTCTAAACCTAGTGTGTGAAATGCATTATCATGTCTTTACACTGTCTCCCCATCTGACCTGCTGACCATTAGGTTCCATCTGTCTTCCAAAATGGCAGTGCAACTGACAATTTCCAACATGACAGTCTGAGGTCAGTAAACGTGAAGATTATGGGGAGCAGGAGGAGATACACAAAAGCTTACACTCAGCATTCTTCAGAAACCCGTGAAAAAAGGTCTGTTTCCAGAAAGTGCCCCTTCCTTATTCCTCCTCCTATGGGGCAAACAGAGCATCACGTTTCTTTTTAGCACATACCTATAAGATATATCAAAAGGCCTGAACATTCTGACTCAAAAACTTTCTCCCCTGGCTTCTGTAAACATCCAGAGTATTTCAGTTTGAAGCTTCTTGCTTGCTCTAGCTACCTTCCCTCTTTATAACTGGCAGGCATTTTTCACCTTTCAGTTATTCTCTCT